>NW_027554231.1:0-83148 GCF_045843805.1 Urocitellus parryii
CAGCAAACATTTTTTCACCCAATCTTGATGATACTTGCAAGTAATGATCAGTACACCAGTCCCACTTGGCTCACCATATTTCGTTCGTCTAGGTTAAACCGTTTCTTTGCAGTAACCGTTTTCATGTTTAGGTTTCACTCTGTTTTCTCCTATATGGATACATGTAGTTGGAACTCTAAATCAAACACGGTTTGTGCTAGTTCTTTTAAACTTGGCACAATAATGTAGTTCCAAGTTCTATCGCTATGGTTTGTGTCCTATGGAAGTATCCCCACGCAGAGTCTAACGAGAATCACTTTCATTGAAAGGGGTTGCCACGCTTCCAAAAAACTAGGAGTTTCCTGAAATCTCAGCAAACATTTTTTCACCCAATCTTGATAGTACAGGCAGGTAATGATCAGTACACCAATCCCATTTGGCTCACCAAATTTCGTTCTTCTAGGTTAAACCGTTCCTTTGCAGTAACCGTTTTCATGTTTAGGTTTCACTCTGTTTTCTCCTATATGGATACATGTAGTTAGAACTCTAAATGAAACACGGTTTGTGCTAGCTCTTTGAAACTTGGCACAATAATGTAGTTCCAAGTTCTATCGCTATGGTTTGTGTCCTATTGAAGTAGTCCCAAGCAGAGACTGACGAGAATCACATTCATTGGAAGGGGTTGCCAAGCTTCCAAAAAACTACGAGGTTCTTGAAATATCAGCAAACATTTTCTTAGCCAATCTTGATGATACTGGCAGGTAATGATAAGTACACCAATCCCACTTGGCTCACCAAATTTCGTTCTTCTAGGTTAAACCGTTCCTTTGCAGTAACCGTTTTCATGTTTAGGTTTCACTCTGTTTTCTCCTATAAGGATACATGTAGTTGGAACTCTAAATCAAACACGGTTTGTGCTAGGTCTTTGAAACTTGGCACAATAATGTAGTTCCAAGTTCTATCGCTATGGTTTGTGTCCTATGGAAGTATCCCCACGCAGAGTGTGACGAGAATCACTTTCATTGAAAGAGGTTGCCAAGCTTCCAAAAAACTACGAGTTTCCTGAAATCTCAGCAAACATTTTTTCACCCAATCTTGATGATACTTGCAGGTAATGATCAGTACACCAGTCCCACTTGGCTCACCAAATTTCGTTCTTCTAGGTTAAACCGTTACTTTGCAGTAACAGTTTTCATGTTTAGGTTTCACTCTGATTTCTCCTATATGGATATATGTAGTTGGAACTCTAAATGAAACACGGTTTGTGCTAGCTCTTTGAAACTTGGCACAATAATGTAGTTCCAAGTTCTATCGCAATGGTTTGTGTCCTATGGTAGTAGCCCCAAGCAGAGACTGCCGAGAATCACATTCATTGGAAGGGGTTGCCAAGCTTCCAAAAAACTAAGAGTTTCCTTAAATCTCAGGAAACATTTTTTCACCCAATCTTGATGATACTTTCAGGTAACGATCAGTACACCAGTCCCACTTGGCTCACCAAATTTCGTTCTTCCAGGTTAAACCGTTCCTTTGCAGTAACCGTTTTCATGTTTAGGTTACATTCTGTTTTCTCCTATATGGATACATGTAGTTGGAACTCTAAATCAAACACGGTTTGTGCTAGCTCTTTGAAACTTGGCACAATAATGTAGTTCCCAGTTCTATCGCTATATTTTGTGTCCTATGGAAGTATCCCCACGCAGAGTCTGACGAGAATCACTTTCATTGAAAGGGGTTGCCAAGCTTCCAAAAAACTAAGAGATTCCTGAAATCTCAGCAAACATTTTTTTCACCCAATCTTGATGATACTTGCAGGTAATGATCAGTACACCAGTCCCACTTGGCTCACCAAATTTCGTTCTTCTAGGTTAAACCGTTCCTTTGCAGTAACCGTTTTCATGTTTAGGATTCCCTCTGTTTTCTCCAATATGGATACATGTAGTTGGAACTCTAATCAAACACGGTTTGTGCTAGTTCTTTGAAACTTGGCACAATAATGTAGTTCCCAGTTCTATCGCTATGGTTTGTGTCCTATGGAAGTAGCCCCAAGCAGAGACTGACGAGAATCACATTCATTGGAAGGGGTTGCCAAGCTTCCAGAAAACTACGAGTTTCCTGAAATCTCAGCAAACATTTTTTCACCCAATCTTGATGATACTTGCAAGTAATGATCAGTACACCAGTCCCACTTGGCTCACCATATTTCGTTCGTCTAGGTTAAACCGTTTCTTTGCAGTAACCGTTTTCATGTTTAGGTTTCACTCTGTTTTCTCCTATATGGATACATGTAGTTGGAACTCTAAATCAAACACGGTTTGTGCTAGTTCTTTTAAACTTGGCACAATAATGTAGTTCCAAGTTCTATCGCTATGGTTTGTGTCCTATGGAAGTATCCCCACGCAGAGTCTAACGAGAATCACTTTCATTGAAAGGGGTTGCCACGCTTCCAAAAAACTAGGAGTTTCCTGAAATCTCAGCAAACATTTTTTCACCCAATCTTGATGGTACAGGCAGGTAATGATCAGTACACCAATCCCATTTGGCTCACCAAATTTCGTTCTTCTAGGTTAAACCGTTCCTTTGCAGTAACCGTTTTCATGTTTAGGTTTCACTCTGTTTTCTCCTATATGGATACATGTAGTTAGAACTCTAAATGAAACACGGTTTGTGCTAGCTCTTTGAAACTTGGCACAATAATGTAGTTCCAAGTTCTATCGCTATGGTTTGTGTCCTATTGAAGTAGCCCCAAGCAGAGACTGACGAGAATCACATTCATTGGAAGGGGTTGCCAAGCTTCCAAAAAACTACGAGTTTCTTGAAATATCAGCAAACATTTTTTTAGCCAATCTTGATGATACTGGCAGGTAATGATAAGTACACCAATCCCACTTGGCTCACCAAATTTCGTTCTTCTAGGTTAAACCGTTCCTTTGCAGTAACCGTTTTCATGTTTAGGTTTCACTCTGTTTTCTCCTATAAGGATACATGTAGTTGGAACTCTAAATCAAAGACGGTTTGTGCTAGGTCTTTGAAACTTGGCACAATAATGTAGTTCCAAGTTCTATCGCTATGGTTTGTGTCCTATGGAAGTATCCCCACGCAGAGTGTGACGAGAATCACTTTCATTGAAAGAGGTTGCCAAGCTTCCAAAAAACTACGAGTTTCCTGAAATCTCAGCAAACATTTTTTCACCCAATCTTGATGATACTTGCAGGTAATGATCAGTACACCAGTCCCACTTGGCTCACCAAATTTCGTTCTTCTAGGTTAAACCGTTACTTTGCAGTAACCGTTTTCATGTTTAGGTTTCACTCTGTTTTCTCCTATATGGATACATGTAGTTGGAACTCTAAATCAAACACGGTTTGTGCTAGTTCTTTTAAACTTGGCACAATAATGTAGTTCCAAGTTCTATCGCTATGGTTTGTGTCCTATGGAAGTATCCCCACGCAGAGTCTAACGAGAATCACTTTCATTGAAAGGGGTTGCCACGCATCCAAAAAACTAGGAGTTTCCTGAAATCTCAGCAAATATTTTTTCACCCAATCTTGATGGTACAGGCAGGTAATGATCAGTACACCAATCCCATTTGGCTCACCAAATTTCGTTCTTCTAGGTTAAACCGTTCCTTTGCAGTAACCGTTTTCATGTTTAGGTTTCACTCTGTTTTCTCCTATATGGATACATGTAGTTAGAACTCTAAATGAAACACGGTTTGTGCTAGCTCTTTGAAACTTGGCACAATAATGTAGTTCCAAGTTCTATCGCTATGGTTTGTGTCCTATTGAAGTAGCCCCAAGCAGAGACTGACGAGAATCACATTCATTGGAAGGGGTTTCCAAGCTTCCAAAAAACTACGAGTTTCCTGAAATCTCAGCAAACATTTTTTCACCCAATCTTGATGATACTTGCAGGTAATGATCAGTACACCAGTCCCACTTGGCTCACCATATTTCGTTCGTCTAGGTTAAACCATTCCTTTGCAGTAACCGTTTTCATGTTTAGGTTTCACTCTGTTTTCTCCTATATGGATACATGTAGTTGGAACTCTAAATCAAACACGGTTTGTGCTAGCTCTTTGAAACTTGGCACAATAATGTAGTTCCAAGTTCTATCGCTATGGTTTGTGTCCTATGGAAGTCGACCCAAGCAGAGACTGACGAGAATCACATTCATTGGAAGGAGTTCAAAAGCTTCCAAAAAACTAACATTTTCCTTAAATCTCAGCAAACATTTTTTCACCCAATCTTGATGATACTTGCAGGTAACGATCAGTACACCACTCCCACTTGGCTCACCAAATTTCGTTCTTCCAGGTTAAACCGTTCCTTTGCAGTAACCGTTTTCATGTTTAGGTTTCACTCTGTTTTCTCCTATATGGATACATGTAGTTGGAACTCTAAATCAAACACGGTTTGTGCTAGCTCTTTGAAACTTGGCACAATAATGTAGTTCCAAGTTCTATCGCTATGGTTTGTGTCCTATTGAAGTAGCCCCAAGCAGAGACTGACGAGAATCACATTCATTGGAAGGGGTTGCCAAGCTTCCAAAAAACTACGAGTTTCTTGAAATATCAGCAAACATTTTTTCAGCCAATCTTGATGATACTGGCAGGTAATGATAAGTACACCAATCCCACTTGGCTCACCAAATTTCGTTCTTCTAGGTTAAACCGTTCCTTTGCAGTAACCGTTTTCATGTTTAGGTTTCACTCTGTTTTCTCCTATATGGATACATGTAGTTGGAACTCTAAATCAAACACGGTTTGTGCTAGCTCTTTGAAACTTGGCACAATAATGTAGTTCCAAGTTCTATCGCTAAGGTTTGTGTCCTATTGAAGTAGCCCCAAGCAGAGACTGACGAGAATCACATTCATTGGAAGGGGTTTCCAAGCTTCCAAAAAACTACGAGTTTCCTGAAATCTCAGCAAACATTTTTTCACCCAATCTTGATGATACTTGCAGGTAATGATCAGTACACCAGTCCCACTTGGCTCACCAAATTTCGTTCTTCTAGGTTAAACCGTTCCTTTGCAGTAACCGTTTTCATGTTTAGGTTTCACTCTGTTTTCTCCTATATGGATACATGTAGTTGGAACTCTAAATCAAACACGGTTTGTGCTAGCTCTTTGAAACATGGCACAATAATGTAGTTCCAAGTTCTATCTCTATGGTTTGTGTCCTATGGAAGTAGCCCCAAGCAGAGACTGACGAGAATCACTTTCATTCAAAGGGGTTCCGAAGCTTCCAAAAATCTACGAGTTTCCTGAAATCTCAGCAAACATTTTTTCACCCAATCTTGATGATACTTGCAGGTAATGATCAGTACACCAGTCCCACTTGGCTCACCAAATTTCGTTCTTCTAGGTTAAACCGTTCCTTTGCAGTAACCGTTTTCATGTTTAGGTTTCACTCTGTTTTCTCCTATATGGATACATGTAGTTGGAACTCTAAATCAAACACGGTTTGTGCTAGTTCTTTTAAACTTGGCACAATAATGTAGTTCCAAGTTCTATCGCTATGGTTTGTGTCCTATGGAAGTATCCTCACGCAGAGTCTAACGAGAATCACTTTCATTGAAAGCGGTTGCCACGCATCCAAAAAACTAGGAGTTTCCTGAAATCTCAGCAAATATTTTTTCACCCAATCTTGATGGTACAGGCAGGTAATGATCAGTACACCAATCCCATTTGGCTCACCAAATTTCGTTCGTCTAGGTTAAACCGTTCCTTTGCAGTAACCGTTTTCATGTTTAGGTTTCACTCTGTTTTCTCCTATATGGATACATGTAGTTAGAACTCTAAATGAAACACGGTTTGTGCTAGCTCTTTGAAACTTGGCACTATAATGTAGTTCCAAGTTCTATCGCTATGGTTTGTGTCCAATTGAAGTAGGCCCAAGCAGAGACTGCAGACAATGACATTCATTGAAAGGGGTTGCCAATTTTACAAAAAACTACGAATTTCCTGAAATCTCAGCAAACATTTTTTCACCCAATCTTGATGGTACTGGCAGGTAATGATCAGTACACCAATCCCACTTGGCTCACCAAATTTCCTTCTTCTAGGTTAAACCGTTCCTTTGCAGTAAGCGTTTTCATGTTTAGGATTCACTCTGTTTTCTCATATATGGATACATGTAGTTGGAACTCTAAATCAAACATGGTTTGTGCTAGCTCTTTCAAACTTGGCACAATAATGTAGTTCCATGTTCTATCGCTATGGTTTGTGTCCTATTTAAGTAGCCCCAAGCAGAGACTGACGAGAATCACATTCATTGGAAGGGTTGCCAAGCTTCCAAAAAACTACGAGTTTCCTGTAATCTCAGCAAACATTTTTTCAGCCAATCTTGATGATACTTGCAGGTAATGATCAGTACACCAGTCCCACTTGGCTCACCAAATTTCGTTCTTCTGGGTTAAACCGTTCCTTTGCAGTAACTGTTTTCATGTTTAGGTTTCACTCTGTTTTCTCCTATATGGATACATGTAGTTGGAACTCTAAATCAAACACGGTTTGTGCTAGCTCTTTGAAACTTGGCACAATAATGTAGTTCCAAGTTCTATCGCTATGGTTTGTGTACTATGGAAGTAGCCCCAAGCAGAGACTGACGAGAATCACTTTCATTGAAAGGGGTTGCCAAGCTTCCAAAAAACTACGAGTTTCCTGAAATCTCACAAACATTTTTTCACCCAATCTTGATGGTACTGGCAGGTAATGATCAGTACACCAATCCCACTTGGCTCTCCAAATTTCCTTCTTCTAGGTTAAACCGTTCCTTTGCAGTAACCGTTTTCATGTTTAGGTTTCACTCTGTTTTCTCCTATATGGATACATGTAGTTGGAACTCTAAATGAAACACGGTTTGTGGTAGCTCTTTGAAACTTGGCACAATAATGTAGTTCCAAGTTCTATCGCTATTTTTTGTGTCCTATGGAAGTAGCCCCAAGCAGAGACTGACGAGAATCACTTTCATTGAAAGGGGTTGCCAAGCTTCCAAAAAACTACGAGTTTCCTGAAATCTCAGCAAACATTTTTTCACCCAATCATGATGGTACTGGCAGGTAATGATAAGTACACCAATCCCAATTGGCTCTCCAAATTTCCTTCTTCTAGGTTAAACCTTTCCTTTGCAGTAACCGTTTTCATGTTTAGGTTTCCCTCTGTTTTCTCCTATATGGATACATGTAGTTGGAACTCTAAATCAAACACGGTTTGTGCTAGCTCTTTGAAACTTGGCACAATAATGTAGTTCCAAGTTCTATCGGTATGGTTTGTGTCCTATTGAAGTAGCCCCAAGCAGAGACTGAGAACCACATTCATTGGAAGGGGTTGCCAAGCTTCCAAAAAACTACGAGTTTCCTGAAATCTCAGCAAACATTTTTTCACCCAATCTTGATGATACTTTCAGGTAATGATCAGTACACCAGTCCCACTTGGCTCACCCAATTTCGTTCTTCTAGGTTAAACCATTCCTTTGCAGTAACCGTTTTCATGTTTAGGTTTCACTCTGTTTTCTCCTATATGGATACATGTATTGGAACTCTAAATCAAACACGGTTTGTGCTAGCTCCTTGAAACTTGGCAAAATAATGTAGTTCCAAGTTCTATCGCTTTGGTTTGTGTCCTATTGAAGTAGCACCAAGCAGAGACTGACGAGAATCACATACATTGAAAGGGGTTGCCAAGCTTCCAAAAAAATAAGAATTTCCTGAAATCTCAGCAAACATTTTTTCACCCAATCTTGATGGTACTTGCAGGTAATGATCAGTACACCAATTCCACTTGGCGCACCAAATTTCCTTCTTCTAGGTTAAACCGTTCCTTTGCAGGAACCATTTTCATGTTTAGGTTACATTCTGTTTTCTCCTATATGGATACATGTAGTTGGAACTCTCAATCAAACACGGTTTGTGCTAGCTCTTTGAAACTTGGCACAATAATGTAGTTCCAAGTTCTATCACTATGGTTTGTGTCCTATTGAAGTATCCCCACGCAGAGTCTGACGAGAATCACTTTCATTGAAAGGGGTTGCCAAGCTTCCAAAAAACTACGAGTTTCCTGAAAACACAGCAAATATTTTTTCACCCAATATTGATGATACTTGCAGGTAATGATCAGTACACCAGTCCCACTTGGCTCAACAAATTTCGTTCTTCTAGGTTAAACCGTTCCTTTGCAGTAACCGTTTTCATGTTTAGGTTTCACTCTGTTTTCTCCTATATGGATACATGTAGTTGGAACTCTAAATCAAACACGGTTTGTGCTAGCTCTTTGAAACTTGGCACAATAATGTAGTTCCAAGTTCTATCGCTATGGTTTGTGTACTATGGAAGTAGCCCCAAGCAGAGACTGACGAGAATCACTTTCATTGAAAGGGGTTGCCAAGCTTCCAAAAAACTACGAGTTTCCTGAAATCTCAGCAAACATTTTTTCACCCAATCTTGATGGTACTGGCAGGTAATGATCAGTACACCAATCCCACTTGGCTCTCCAAATTTCCTTCTTCTAGGTTAAACCGTTCCTTTGCAGTAACCGTTTTCATGTTTTGGTTTCACTCTGTTTTCTCCTATATGGATACATGTAGTTGGAACTCTAAATGAAACACGGTTTGTGCTAGCTCTTTGAAACTTGGCACAATAATGTAGTTCCAAGTTCTATCGCTATTTTTTGTGTCCTATGGAAGTAGCCCCAAGCAGAGACTGACGAGAATCACTTTCATTGAAAGGGGTTGCCAAGCTTCCAAAAAACTACGAATTTCCTGAAATCTCAGCAAACATTTTTTCACCCAATCATGATGGTACTGGTAGGAAATGATAAGTACACCAATCCCAATTGGCTCTCCAAATTTCCTTCTTCTAGGTTAAACCTTTCCTTTGCAGTAACCGTTTTCATGTTTAGGTTTCCCTCTGTTTTCTCCTATATGGATACATGTAGTTGGAACTCTAAATCAAACACGGTTTGTGCTAGCTCTATGAAACTTGGCACAATAATGTAGTTCCAAGTTCTATCGCTATGGTTTGTGTCCTATTGAAGTAGCCCCAAGCAGAGACTGAGGAGAACCACATTCTTTGGAAGGGGTTGCCAAGCTTCCAAAAAACTACGAGTTTCCTGAAATCTCAGCAAACATTTTTTCACCCAATCTTGATGATACTTTCAGGTAATGATCAGTACACCAGTCCCACTTGGCTCACCAAATTTCGTTCTTCTAGGTTAAACCGTTCCTTTGCAGTAACCGTTTTCATGTTTAGGTTTCACTCTGTTTTCTCCTATATGGATACATGTAGTTGGAACTCTAAATCAAACACGGTTTGTGCTAGCTCCTTGAAACTTGGCAAAATAATGTAGTTCCAAGTTCTATCGCTTTGGTTTGTGTCCTATTGAAGTAGCACCAAGCAGAGACTGACGAGAATCACATACATTGAAAGGGGTTGCCAAGCTTCCAAAAAAATAAGAATTTCCTGAAATCTCAGCAAACATTTTTTCACCCAATCTTGATGGTACTTGCAGGTAATGATCAGTACACCAATTCCACTTGGCGCACCAAATTTCCTTCTTCTAGGTTAAACCGTTCCTTTGCAGGAACCGTTTTCATGTTTAGGTTACATTCTGTTTTCTCCTATATGGATACATGTAGTTGGAACTCTAAATCAAACACGGTTTGTGCTAGCTCTTTGAAACTTGGCACAATAATGTAGTTCCAAGTTCTATCGCTATGGTTTGTGTCCTATTGAAGTATCCCCACGCAGAGTCTGACGAGAATCACTTTCATTGAAAGGGGTTGCCAAGCTTCCAAAAAACTACGAGTTTCCTGAAAACACAGCAAATATTTTTTCACCCAATCTTGATGATACTTGCAGGTAATGATCAGTACACCAGTCCCACTTGGCTCAACAAATTTCGTTCTTCTAGGTTAAACCGTTCCTTTGCAGTAACCGTTTTCATGTTTAGGTTTCACTCTGTTTTCTCCTATATGGATACATGTAGTTGGAACTCTAAATCAAACACGGTTTCTGCTAGCTCTTTGAAACTTGGCACAATAATGTAGTTCCAAGTTCTATCGCTATGGTTTGTGTACTATGGAAGTAGCCCTCAAGCAGAGACTGACGAGAATCACTTTCATTGAAAGGGGTTGCCAAGCTTCCAAAAAACTACGAGTTTCCTGAAATCTCAGCAAACATTTTTTCACCCAATCTTGATGGTACTGGCAGGTAATGATCAGTACACCAATCCCACTTGGCTCTCCAAATTTCCTTCTTCTAGGTTAAACCGTTCCTTTGCAGTAACCGTTTTCATGTTTAGGTTTCACTCTGTTTTCTCCTATATGGATACATGTAGTTGGAACTCTAAATCAAACACGGTTTGTGCTAGCTCTTTGAAACTTGGCACAATAATGTAGTTCCAAGTTCTATCGCTATGGTTTGTGTCCTATTGAAGTAGCCCCAAGCAGAGACTGAGGAGAACCACATTCATTGGAAGGGGTTGCCAAGCTTCCAAAAATCTACGAGTTTCCTGAAATCTCAGCAAACATTTTTTCACCCAATCTTGATGATACTTTCAGGTAATGATCAGTACACCAGTCCCACTTGGCTCACCAAATTTCGTTCTTCTAGGTTAAACCGTTCCTTTGCAGTAACCGTTTTCATGTTTAGGTTTCACTCTGTTTTCTCCTATATGGATACATGTAGTTGGAACTCTAAATCAAACACGGTTTGTGCTAGCTCCTTGAAACTTGGCAAAATAATGTAGTTCCAAGTTCTATCGCTTTTGTTTGTGTCCTATTGAAGTAGCACCAAGCAGAGACTGACGAGAATCACATACATTGAAAGGGGTTGCCAAGCTTCCAAAAAAATAAGAATTTCCTGAAATCTCAGCAAACATTTTTTCACCCAATCTTGATGGTACTTGCAGGTAATGATCAGTACACCAATTCCACTTGGCGCACCAAATTTCCTTCTTCTAGGTTAAACCGTTCCTTTGCAGTAACCGTTCTCATGTTTAGGTTTCACTCTGTTTTCTCCTATATGGATACATGTAGTTGGAACTCTAAATCAAACACGGTTTCTGCTAGCTCTTTGAAACTTGGCACAATAATGTAGTTCCAAGTTCTATCGCTATGGTTTGTGTACTATGGAAGTAGCCCCAAGCAGAGACTGACGAGAATCACTTTCATTGAAAGGGGTTGCCAAGCTTCCAAAAAACTACGAGTTTCCTAAAATCTCAGCAAACATTTTTTCACCCAATCTTGATGGTACTGGCAGGTAATGATCAGTACACCAATCCCACTTGGCTCTCCAAATTTCCTTCTTCTAGGTTAAACCGTTCCTTTGCAGTAACCGTTTTCATGTTTAGGTTTCACTCTGTTTTCTCCTATATGGATACATGTAGTTGGAACTCTAAATGAAACACGGTTTGTGCTAGCTCTTTGAAACTTGGCACAATAATGTAGTTCCAAGTTCTATCGCTATTTTTTGTGTCCTATGGAAGTAGCCCCAAGCAGAGACTGACGAGAATCACTTTCATTGAAAGGGGTTGCCAAGCTTCCAAAAATCTACGAGTTTCCTGAAATCTCAGCAAACATTTTTTCACCCAATCTTGATGATACTGGCAGGTAATGATAAGTATACCAATCCCACTTGGCTCACCAAATTTCGTTCTTCTAGGTTAAACCGTTCCTTTGCAGTAACCGTTTTCATGTTTAGGTTTCACTCTGTTTTCTCCTATATGGATATATGTAGTTGGAACTCTAAATCAAACACGGTTTGTGCTAGCTCTTTGAAACTTGGCACAATAATGTAGTTCCAAGTTCTATCGCTATGGTTTGTGTCCTATGGAAGTATCCCCACGCAGAGTCTGACGAGAATCACTTTCATTGAAAGGGGTTGCCAAGCTTCCAAAAAACTACGAGTTTCCTGAAATCTCAGCAAACATTTTTTCACCCAATCTTGATGGTACTGGCAGGTAATGATCAGTACACCAATCCCACTTGGCTCTCCAAATTTCCTTCTTCTAGGTTAAACCGTTCCTTTGCAGTAACCGTTTTCATGTTTAGGTTTCACTCTGTTTTCTCCTATATGGATACATGTAGTTGGAACTCTAAATCAAACACGGTTTGTGCTAGCTCTTTGAAACTTGGCACAATAATGTAGTTCCAAGTTCTATCGCTATGGTTTGTGTCCTATTGAAGTAGCCCCAAGCAGAGACTGAGGAGAACCACATTCATTGGAAGGGGTTGCCAAGCTTCCAAAAAACTACGAGTTTCCTGAAATCTCAGCAAACATTTTTTCACCCAATCTTGATGATACTTTCAGGTAATGATCAGTACACCAGTCCCACTTGGCTCACCAAATTTCGTTCTTCTAGGTTAAACCGTTCCTTTGCAGTAACCGTTTTCATGTTTAGGTTTCACTCTGTTTTCTCCTATATGGATACATGTAGTTGGAACTCTAAATCAAACACGGTTTGTGCTAGCTCCTTGAAACTTGGCAAAATAATGTAGTTCCAAGTTCTATCGCTTTGGTTTGTGTCCTATTGAAGTAGCACCAAGCAGAGACTGACGAGAATCACATACATTGAAAGGGGTTGCCAAGCTTCCAAAAAAATAAGAATTTCCTGAAATCTCAGCAACATTTTTTCACCCAATCTTGATGGTACTTGCAGGTAATGATCAGTACACCAATTCCACTTGGCGCACCAAATTTCCTTCTTCTAGGTTAAACCGTTCCTTTGCAGTAACCGTTCTCATGTTTAGGTTTCACTCTGTTTTCTCCTATATGGATACATGTAGTTGGAACTCTAAATCAAACACGGTTTCTGCTAGCTCTTTGAAACTTGGCACAATAATGTAGTTCCAAGTTCTATCGCTATGGTTTGTGTACTATGGAAGTAGCCCCAAGCAGAGACTGACGAGAATCACTTTCATTGAAAGGGGTTGCCAAGCTTCCAAAAAACTACGAGTTTCCTGAAATCTCAGCAAACATTTTTTCACCCAATCTTGATGGTACTGGCAGGTAATGATCAGTACACCAATCCCACTTGGCTCTCCAAATTTCCTTCTTCTAGGTTAAACCGTTCCTTTGCAGTAACCGTTTACATGTTTAGGTTTCACTCTGTTTTCTCCTATATGGATACATGTAGTTGGAACTCTAAATGAAACACGGTTTGTGCTAGCTCTTTGAAACTTGGCACAATAATGTAGTTCCAAGTTCTATCGCTATTTTTTGTGTCCTATGGAAGTAGCCCCAAGCAGAGACTGAAGGAATCACTTTCATTGAAAGGGGTTGCCAAGCTTCCAAAAAACTACGAGTTTCCTGAAATCTCAGCAAACATTTTTTCACCCAATCTTGATGATACTGGCAGGTAATGATAAGTATACCAATCCCACTTGGCTCACCAAATTTCGTTCTTCTAGGTTAAACCGTTCCTTTGCAGTAACCGTTTTCATGTTTAGGTTTCACTCTGTTTTCTCCTATATGGATATATGTAGTAGGAACTCTAAATCAAACACGGTTTGTGCTAGCTCTTTGAAACTTGGCACAATAATGTAGTTCCAAGTTCTATCGCTATGGTTTGTGTCCTATGGAAGTATCCCCACGCAGAGTCTGACGAGAATCACTTTCATTGAAAGGGGTTGCCAAGCTTCCAAAAAACTACGAGTTTCCTGAAATCTCAGCAAACATTTTTTCACCCAATCTTGATGGTACTGGCAGGTAATGATCAGTACACCAATCCCACTTGGCTCTCCAAATTTCCTTCTTCTAGGTTAAACCGTTCCTTTGCAGTAACCGTTTTCATGTTTAGGTTTCACTCTGTTTTCTCCTATATGGATACATGTAGTTGGAACTCTAAATCAAACACGGTTTGTGCTAGCTCTTTGAAACTTGGCACAATAATGTAGTTCCAAGTTCTATCGCTATGGTTTGTGTCCTATTGAAGTAGCCCCAAGCAGAGACTGAGGAGAACCACATTCATTGGAAGGGGTTGCCAAGCTTCCAAAAAACTACGAGTTTCCTGAAATCTCAGCAAACATTTTTTCACCCAATCTTGATGATACTTTCAGGTAATGATCAGTACACCAGTCCCACTTGGCTCACCAAATTTCGTTCTTCTAGGTTAAACCGTTCCTTTGCAGTAACCGTTTTCATGTTTAGGTTTCACTCTGTTTTCTCCTATATGGATACATGTAGTTGGAACTCTAAATCAAACACGGTTTGTGCTAG
The DNA here is from genome assembly GCF_045843805.1 of Urocitellus parryii. Classification (NCBI taxonomy): domain Eukaryota; kingdom Metazoa; phylum Chordata; class Mammalia; order Rodentia; family Sciuridae; genus Urocitellus; species Urocitellus parryii. Next base: position 14,194 of record NW_027554231.1, read on the forward strand.
CTCCTTGAAACTTGGCAAAATAATGTAGTTCCAAGTTCTATCGCTTTGGTTTGTGTCCTATTGAAGTAGCACCAAGCAGAGACTGACGAGAATCACATACATTGAAAGGGGTTGCCAAGCTTCCAAAAAAATAAGAATTTCCTGAAATCTCAGCAAACATTTTTTCACCCAATCTTGATGGTACTTGCAGGTAATGATCAGTACACCAATTCCACTTGGCGCACCAAATTTCCTTCTTCTAGGTTAAACCGTTCCTTTGCAGTAACCGTTCTCATGTTTAGGTTTCACTCTGTTTTCTCCTATATGGATACATGTAGTTGGAACTCTAAATCAAACACGGTTTCTGCTAGCTCTTTGAAACTTGGCACAATAATGTAGTTCCAAGTTCTATCGCTATGGTTTGTGTACTATGGAAGTAGCCCCAAGCAGAGACTGACGAGAATCACTTTCATTGAAAGGGGTTGCCAAGCTTCCAAAAAACTACGAGTTTCCTGAAATCTCAGCAAACATTTTTTCACCCAATCTTGATGGTACTGGCAGGTAATGATCAGTACACCAATCCCACTTGGCTCTCCAAATTTCCTTCTTCTAGGTTAAACCGTTCCTTTGCAGTAACCGTTTACATGTTTAGGTTTCACTCTGTTTTCTCCTATATGGATACATGTAGTTGGAACTCTAAATGAAACACGGTTTGTGCTAGCTCTTTGAAACTTGGCACAATAATGTAGTTCCAAGTTCTATCGCTATTTTTTGTGTCCTATGGAAGTAGCCCCAAGCAGAGACTGAAGGGAATCACTTTCATTGAAAGGGGTTGCCAAGCTTCCAAAAAACTACGAGTTTCCTGAAATCTCAGCAAACATTTTTTCACCCAATCTTGATGATACTGGCAGGTAATGATAAGTATACCAATCCCACTTGGCTCACCAAATTTCGTTCTTCTAGGTTAAACCGTTCCTTTGCAGTAACCGTTTTCATGTTTAGGTTTCACTCTGTTTTCTCCTATATGGATATATGTAGTAGGAACTCTAAATCAAACACGGTTTGTGCTAGCTCTTTGAAACTTGGCACAATAATGTAGTTCCAAGTTCTATCGCTATGGTTTGTGTCCTATGGAAGTATCCCCACGCAGAGTCTGACGAGAATCACTTTCATTGAAAGGGGTTGCCAAGCTTCCAAAAAACTACGAGTTTCCTGAAATCTCAGGAAACATTTTTTCATCCAATCTTGATGATACTTGCAGGTAATGATCAGTACACCAGTCCCTCTTGGCTCACCAAATTTCGTTCTTCTGGGTTAAACCGTTCCTTTCCAGTAACTGTTTTCATGTTTAGGTTTCACTCTGTTTTCTCCTATATGGATACATGTAGTTGGAACTCTAAATCAAACACGGTTTGTGCTAGCTCTTTGAAACTTGGCACAATAATGTAGTTCCAAGTTCTATCGCTATGGTTTGTGTCCTATTGAAGTATCCCCACGCAGAGTCTGACGAGAATCACTTTCATTGAAAGGGGTTGCCAAGCTTCCAAAAAACTACGAGTTTCCTGAAAACACAGCAAATATTTTTTCACCCAATCTTGATGATACTTGCAGGTAATGATCAGTACACCAGTCCCACTTGGCTCACCAAATTTCGTTCTTCTAGGTTAAACCGTTCCTTTGCAGTAACCGTTTTCATGTTTAGGTTTCACTCTGTTTTCTCCTATATGGATACATGTAGTTGGAACTCTAAATCAAACACGGTTTGTGCTAGCTCTTTGAAACTTGGCACAATAATGTAGTTCCAAGTTCTATCGCTATGGTTTGTGTACTATGGAAGTAGCCCCAAGCAGAGACTGACGAGAATCACTTTCATTGAAAGGGGTTGCCAAGCTTCCAAAAAACTACGAGTTTCCTGAAATCTCAGCAAACATTTTTTCACCCAATCTTGATGGTACTGGCAGGTAATGATCAGTACACCAATCCCACTTGGCTCTCCAAATTTCCTTCTTCTAGGTTAAACCGTTCCTTTGCAGTAACCGTTTTCATGTTTAGGTTTCACTCTGTTTTCTCCTATATGGATACATGTAGTTGGAACTCTAAATGAAACACGGTTTGTGCTAGCTCTTTGAAACTTGGCACAATAATGTAGTTCCAAGTTCTATCGCTATTTTTTGTGTCCTATGGAAGTAGCCCCAAGCAGAGACTGACGAGAATCACTTTCATTGAAAGGGGTTGCCAAGCTTCCAAAAAACTACGAGTTTCCTGAAATCTCAGCAAACATTTTTTCACCCAATCATGATGGTACTGGCAGGAAATGATAAGTACACCAATCCCAATTGGCTCTCCAAATTTCCTTCTTCTAGGTTAAACCTTTCCTTTGCAGTAACCGTTTTCATGTTTAGGTTTCCCTCTGTTTTCTCCTATATGGATACATGTAGTTGGAACTCTAAATCAAACACGGTTTGTGCTAGCTCTTTGAAACTTGGCACAATAATGTAGTTCCAAGTTCTATCGCTATGGTTTGTGTCCTATTGAAGTAGCCCCAAGCAGAGACTGAGGAGAACCACATTCATTGGAAGGGGTTGCCAAGCTTCCAAAAAACTACGAGTTTCCTGAAATCTCAGCAAACATTTTTTCACCCAATCTTGATGATACTTTCAGGTAATGATCAGTACACCAGTCCCACTTGGCTCACCAAATTTCGTTCTTCTAGGTTAAACCGTTCCTTTGCAGTAACCGTTTTCATGTTTAGGTTTCACTCTGTTTTCTCCTATATGGATACATGTAGTTGGAACTCTAAATCAAACACGGTTTGTGCTAGCTCCTTGAAACTTGGCAAAATAATGTAGTTCCAAGTTCTATCGCTTTGGTTTGTGTCCTATTGAAGTAGCACCAAGCAGAGACTGACGAGAATCACATACATTGAAAGGGGTTGCCAAGCTTCCAAAAAAATAAGAATTTCCTGAAATCTCAGCAAAACTTTTTTCACCCAATCTTGATGGTACTTGCAGGTAATGATCAGTACACCAATTCCACTTGGCGCACCAAATTTCCTTCTTCTAGGTTAAACCGTTCCTTTGCAGGAACCGTTTTCATGTTTAGGTTACATTCTGTTTTCTCCTATATGGATACATGTAGTTGGAACTCTAAATCAAACACGGTTTGTGCTAGCTCTTTGAAACTTGGCACAATAATGTAGTTCCAAGTTCTATCACTATGGTTTGTGTCCTATTGAAGTATCCCCACGCAGAGTATGACGAGAATCACTTTCATTGAAAGGGGTTGCCAAGCTTCCAAAAAACTACGAGTTTCCTGAAAACACAGCAAATATTTTTTCACCCAATCTTGATGATACTTGCAGGTAATGATCAGTACACCAGTCCCACTTGGCTCAACAAATTTCGTTCTTCTAGGTTAAACCGTTCCTTTGCAGTAACCGTTTTCATGTTTAGGTTTCACTCTGTTTTCTCCTATATGGATACATGTAGTTGGAACTCTAAATCAAACACGGTTTCTGCTAGCTCTTTGAAACTTGGCACAATAATGTAGTTCCAAGTTCTATCGCTATGGTTTGTGTACTATGGAAGTAGCCCCAAGCAGAGACTGACGAGAATCACTTTCATTGAAAGGGGTTGCCAAGCTTCCAAAAAACTATGAGTTTCCTGAAATCTCAGCAAACATTTTTTCACCCAATCTTGATGGTACTGGCAGGAAATGATCAGTACACCAATCCCACTTGGCTCTCCAAATTTCCTTCTTCTAGGTTAAACCGTTCCTTTGCAGTAACCGTTTTCATGTTTAGGTTTCACTCTGTTTTCTCCTATATGGATACATGTAGTTGGAACTCTAAATCAAACACGGTTTGTGCTAGCTCTTTGAAACTTGGCACAATAATGTAGTTCCAAGTTCTATCGCTATGGTTTGTGTCCTATTGAAGTAGCCCCAAGCAGAGACTGAGGAGAACCACATTCATTGGAAGGGGTTGCCAAGCTTCCAAAAAACTACGAGTTTCCTGAAATCTCAGCAAACATTTTTTCACCCAATCTTGATGATACTTTCAGGTAATGATCAGTACACCAGTCCCACTTGGCTCACCAAATTTCGTTCTTCTAGGTAAAACCGTTCCTTTGCAGTAACCGTTTTCATGTTTAGGTTTCACTCTGTTTTCTCCTATATGGATACATGTAGTTGGAACTCTAAATCAAACACGGTTTGTGCTAGCTCCTTGAAACTTGGCAAAATAATGTAGTTCCAAGTTCTATCGCTATGGTTTGTGTCCTATTGAAGTAGCACCAAGCAGAGACTGACGAGAATCACATACATTGAAAGGGGTTGCCAAGCTTCCAAAAAAATAAGAATTTCCTGAAATCTCAGCAAACATTTTTTCACCCAATCTTGATGGTTCTTGCAGGTAATGATCAGTACACCAATTCCACTTGGCGCACCAAATTTCCTTCTTCTAGGTTTAACCATTCCTTTGCAGTAACCGTTTTCATGTTTAGGTTTCACTCTGTTTTCTCCTCTATGGATACATGTAGTTGGAACTCTAAATCAAACACGGTTTCTGCTAGCTCTTTGAAACTTGGCACAATAATGTAGTTCCAAGTTCTATCGCTATGGTTTGTGTACTATGGAAGTAGCCCCAAGCAGAGACTGACGAGAATCACATTCATTGAAAGGGGTTGCCAAGCTTCCAAAAAACTACGAGTTTCCTGAAATCTCAGCAAACATTTTTTCACCCAATCTTGATGGTACTGGCAGGTAATGATCAGTACACCAATCCCACTTGGCTCTCCAAATTTCCTTCTTCTAGGTTAAACCGTTCCTTTGCAGTAACCGTTTTCATGTTTAGGTTTCACTCTGTTTTCTCCTATATGGATACATGTAGTTGGAACTCTAAATGAAACACGGTTTGTGCTAGCTCTTTGAAACTTGGCACAATAATGTAGTTCCAAGTTCTATCGCTATTTTTTGTGTCCTATGGAAGTAGCCCCAAGCAGAGACTGACGAGAATCACTTTCATTGAAAGGGGTTGCCAAGCTTCCAAAAAACTACGAGTTTCCTGAAATCTCAGCAAACATTTTTTCACCCAATCTTGATGATACTGGCAGGTAATGATAAGTATACCAATCCCACTTGGCTCACCAAATTTCGTTCTTCTAGGTTAAACCGTTCCTTTGCAGTAACCGTTTTCATGTTTAGGTTTCACTCTGTTTTCTCCTATATGGATATATGTAGTTGGAACTCTAAATCAAACACGGTTTGTGCTAGCTCTTTGAAACTTGGCACAATAATGTAGTTCCAAGTTCTATCGCTATGGTTTTTTTCCTATGGAAGTATCCCCACGCAGAGTCTGACGAGAATCACTTTCATTGAAAGGGGTTGCCAAGCTTCAAAAACTACGAGTTTCCTGAAATCTCAGGAAACATTTTTTCATCCAATCTTGATGATACTTGCCGGTAATGATCAGTACACCAGTCCCTCTTGGCTCACCAAATTTCGTTCTTCTGGGTTAAACCGTTCCTTTGCAGTAACTGTTTTCATGTTTAGGTTTCACTCTGTTTTCTCCTATATGGATACATGTAGTTGGAACTCTAAATCAAAAACGGTTTGTGCTAGCTCTTTGAAACTTGGCACAATAATGTAGTTCCAAGTTCTATCGCTATGGTTTGTGTCCTATTGAAGTATCCCCACGCAGAGTCTGACGAGAATCACTTTCATTGAAAGGGGTTGCCAAACTTCCAAAAAACTACGAGTTTCCTGAAAACACAGCAAACATTTTTTCACCCAATCTTGATGGTACTGGCAGGTAATGATCAGTACACCAATCCCACTTGGCTCACCAAATTTCCTTCTTCTAGGTTAAACCGTTCCTTTGCAGGAACCGTTTTCATGTTTAGGTTACATTCTGTTTTCTCCTATATGGATACATGTAGTTGGAACACTAAATCAAACATGGTTTGTGCTGGCTCTTTGAAACTTGGCACAATAATGTAGTTCCAAGTTCTATCGCTATGGTTTGTGTCCTATTGAAGTAGCCCAAAGCAGAGACTGACGAGAATCACATTCATTGGAAGGGGTTGCCAAGCTTCCATAAAACTACGAGTTTCCTGAAATCTCAGCAAACATTTTTTCACCCAATCTTGATGATACTTGCAGGTAATGATCAGTACACCAGTCCCACTTGGCTCACGAAATTTCGTTCTTCTAGGTTAAACCATTCCTTTGCAGTAACCGTTTTCATGTTTAGGTTTCACTCTGTTTTCTCCTATATGGATACATGTAGTTGGAACTCTAAATGAAACACGGTTTGTGCTAGCTCTTTGAAACTTGGCACAATAATGTAGTTCCAAATTTCTATCGCTTTGGTTTGTGTCCTATTGAAGTAGCCCCAAGCAGAGACTGACGAGAATCAGATTCATTGAAAGGGGTTGCCAAGCTTCCAAAAAACTACGAATTTCCTGAAATCTCAGCAAACATTTTTTCACCCAATCTTGATGATACTTGCAGGTAATGATCAGTACACCAGTCCCACTTGGCTCACCAAATTTCGTTCTTCTAGGTTAAACCGTTCCTTTGCAGTAACCATTTTCATGTTTAGGTTTCACTCTGTTTTCTCGTATATGGATACATGTAGTTGGAACTCTAAATGAAACACGGTTTGTGCTAGCTCTTTGAAACTTGGCACAATAATGTAGTTCCAAGTTCTATCGCTATGGTTTGTGTCCTATGGTAGTCGACCCAAGCATAGACTGACGAGAATCACATTCATTGAAAGGAGTTCAAAAGCTTCCAAAAAACTATGAGTTTCCTGAAATCTCAGCAAATATTTTTTCACCCAATCTTGATGATACTTGCAGGTAATGATCAGTACACCAGTCCCACTTGGCTCACCAAATTTCGTTCTTGTAGGTTAAACCGTTCGTTTGCAGTAACCGTTTTCATGTTTAGGTTTCACTCTGTTTTCTCCTATATGGATACATGTAGTTGGAACTCTAAATCAAACACGGTTTGTGCTAGCTCTTTGAAACTTGGCACAATAATGTAGTTCCAAGTTCTATCGCTATGGTTTGTGTCCTATTGAAGTAGCCCCAAGCGGAGACTGACGAGAATCACATTCATTGGAAGGGGTTTCCAAGCTTCCAAAAAACTACGAGTTTCCTGAAATCTCAGCAAACATTTTTTCACCCAATCTTGATGGTACTGGCAGGTAATGATCAGTACACCAATCCCACTTGGCTCTCCAAATTTCCTTCTTCTAGGTTAAACCGTTCCTTTGCAGTAACCGTTTTCATGTTTAGGTTTCACTCTGTTTTCTCCTATATGGATACATGTAGTTGGAACTCTAAATGAAACACGGTTTGTGCTAGCTCTTTGAAACTTGGCACAATAATGTAGTTCCAAGTTCTATCGCTATTTTTTGTGTCCTATGGAAGTAGCCCCAAGCAGAGACTGACGAGAATCACTTTCATTGAAAGGGGTTGCCAAGCTTCCAAAAAACTACGAGTTTCCTGAAACCTCAGCAAACATTTTTTCACCCAATCTTGATGATACTGGCAGGTAATGATAAGTATACCAATCCCACTTGGCTCACCAAATTTCGTTCTTCTAGGTTAAACCGTTCCTTTGCAGTAACCGTTTTCATGTTTAGGTTTCACTCTGTTTTCTCCTATATGGATATATGTAGTTGGAACTCTAAATCAAACACGGTTTGTGCTAGCTCTTTGAAACTTGGCACAATAATGTAGTTCCAAGTTCTATCGCTATGGTTTGTGTCCTATGGAAGTATCCCCACGCAGAGTCTGACGAGAATCACTTTCATTGAAAGGGGTTGCCAAGCTTCCAAAAAACTACGAGTTTTCCTGAAATCTCAGGAAACATTTTTTCATCCAATCTTGATGATACTTGCAGGTAATGATCAGTACACCAGTCCCTCTTGGCTCACCAAATTTCGTTCTTCTGGGTTAAACCGTTCCTTTGCAGTAACTGTTTTCATGTTTAGGTTTCACTCTGTTTTCTCCTATATGGATACATGTAGTTGGAACTCTAAATCAAAAACGGTTTGTGCTAGCTCTTTGAAACTTGGCACAATAATGTAGTTCCAAGTTCTATCGCTATGGTTTGTGTCCTATTGAAGTATCCCCACGCAGAGTCTGACGAGAATCACTTTCATTGAAAGGGGTTGCCAAACTTCCAAAAAACTACGAGTTTCCTGAAAACACAGCAAACATTTTTTCACCCAATCTTGATGATACTTGCAGGGAATGATCAGTACACCAGTCCCACTTGGCTCACCAAATTTCGTTCTTCTAGGTTAAACCGTTCCTTTGCAGTAACCGTTTTCATGTTTAGGTTTCACTCTGTTTTCTCCTATATGGATACATGTAGTTGGAACTCTAAATCAAACACGGTTTCTGCTAGCTCTTTGAAACTTGGCACAATAATGTAGTTCCAAGTTCGATCGCTATGGTTGTGTACTATGGAAGTAGTCCCAAGCAGAGACTGACGAGAATCACTTTCATTGAAAGGGGTTGCCAAGCTTCCAAAAAACTACGAATTTCCTGAAATCTCAGCAAACATTTTTTCACCCAATCTTGATGGTACTGGCAGGTAATGATCAGTACACCAATCCCACTTGGCTCACCAAATTTCCTTCTTCTAGGTTAAACCGTTCCTTTGCAGGAACCGTTTTCATGTTTAGGTTACATTCTGTTTTCTCCTATATGGATACATGTAGTTGGAACTCTAAATCAAACATGGTTTGTGCTAGCTCTTTGAAACTTGGCACAATAATGTAGTTCCAAGTTCTATCGCTATGGTTTGTGTCCTATTGAAGTAACCCAAAGCAGAGACTGACGAGAATCACATTCATTGGAAGGGGTTGCCAAGCTTCCATAAAACTACGAGTTTCCTGAAATCTCAGCAAACATTTTTTCACCCAATCTTGATGATACTTGCAGGTAATGATCAGTACACCAGTCCCACTTGGCTCACGAAATTTCGTTCTTCTAGGTTAAACCATTCCTTTGCAGTAACCGTTTTCATGTTTAGGTTTCACTCTGTTTTCTCCTATATGTATACATGTAGTTGGAACTCTAAATGAAACACGGTTTGTGCTAGCTCTTTGAAACTTGGCACAATAATGTAGTTCCAAATTCTATCGCTTTGGTTTGTGTCCTATTGAAGTAGCCCCAAGCAGAGACTGACGAGAATCAGATTCATTGAAAGGGGTTGCCAAGCTTCCAAAAAACTACGAATTTCCTGAAATCTCAGCAAACATTTTTTCACCCAATCTTGATGATACTTGCAGGTAATGATCAGTACACCAGTCCCACTTGGCTCACCAAATTTCGTTCTTCTAGGTTAAACCGTTCCTTTGCAGTAACCATTTTCATGTTTAGGTTTCACTCTGTTTTCTCCTATATGGATACATGTAGTTGGAACTCTAAATGAAACACGGTTTGTGCTAGCTCTTTGAAACTTGGCACAATAATGTAGTTCCAAGTTCTATCGCTATGGTTTGTGTCCTATGGTAGTCGACCCAAGCATAGAATGACGAGAATCACATTCATTGAAAGGAGTTCAAAAGCTTCCAAAAAACTACGAGTTTCCTGAAATCTCAGCAAACATTTTTTCACCCAATCTTGATGATACTTGCAGGTAATGATCAGTACACCAGTCCCACTTGGCTCACCAAATTTCGTTCTTCTAGGTTAAACCGTTCCTTTGCAGTAACCGTTTTCATGTTTAGGTTTCACTCTGTTTTCTCCTATATGGATACATGTAGTTGGAACTCTAAATCAAACACGGTTTGTGCTAGCTCTTTGAAACTTGGCACAATAATGTAGTTCCAAGTTCTATCGCTATAGTTTGTGTCCTATGGAAGAATCCCCAGGCAGAGTCTGACGAGAATCACTTTCATTGAAAGGGGTTTCCAAGCTTCCAAAAAACTAAGAGTTTCCTGAAATCTCAGCAAACATTTTTTTTCACCCAATCTTGATGATACTTGCAGGTAATGATCAGTACACCAGTCCCACTTGGCTCACCAAATTTCGTTCTTCTAGGTTAAACCGTTCCTTTGCAGTAACCGTTTTCATGTTTAGGTTTCACTCTGTTTTCTCCTATATGGATACATGTAGTTGGAACTCTAAATGAAACACGGTTTGTGCTAGCTCTTTGAAACTTGGCACAATAATGTAGTTCCAAATTCTATCGCTTTGGTTTGTGTCCTATTGAAGTAGCCCCAAGCAGAGACTGACGAGAATCAGATTCATTGAAAGGGGTTGCCAAGCTTCCAAAAAACTACGAATTTCCTGAAATCTCAGCAAACATTTTTTCACCCAATCTTGATGATACTTGCAGGTAATGATCAGTACACCAGTCCCACTTGGCTCACCAAATTTCGTTCTTCTAGGTTAAACCGTTCCTTTGCAGTAACCATTTTCATGTTTAGGTTTCACTCTGTTTTCTCGTATATGGATACATGTAGTTGGAACTCTAAATGAAACACGGTTTGTGCTAGCTCTTTGAAACTTGGCACAATAATGTAGTTCCAAGTTCTATCGCTATGGTTTGTGTCCTATGGTAGTCGACCCAAGCATAGACTGACGAGAATCACATTCATTGAAAGGAGTTCAAAAGCTTCCAAAAAACTACGAGTTTCCTGAAATCTCAGCAAATATTTTTTCACCCAATCTTGATGATACTTGCAGGTAATGATCAGTACACCAGTCCCACTTGGCTCACCAAATTTCGTTCTTGTAGGTTAAACCGTTCGTTTGCAGTAACCGTTTTCATGTTTAGGTTTCACTCTGTTTTCTCCTATATGGATACATGTAGTTGGAACTCTAAATCAAACACGGTTTGTGCTAGCTCTTTGAAACTTGGCACAATAATGTAGTTCCAAGTTCTATCGCTATGGTTTGTGTCCTATTGAAGTAGCCCCAAGCGGAGACTGACGAGAATCACATTCATTGGAAGGGGTTTCCAAGCTTCCAAAAAACTACGAGTTTCCTGAAATCTCAGCAAACATTTTTTCACCCAATCTTGATGGTACTGGCAGGTAATGATCAGTACACCAATCCCACTTGGCTCTCCAAATTTCCTTCTTCTAGGTTAAACCGTTCCTTTGCAGTAACCGTTTTCATGTTTAGGTTTCACTCTGTTTTCTCCTATATGGATACATGTAGTTGGAACTCTAAATGAAACACGGTTTGTGCTAGCTCTTTGAAACTTGGCACAATAATGTAGTTCCAAGTTCTATCGCTATTTTTTGTGTCCTATGGAAGTAGCCCCAAGCAGAGACTGACGAGAATCACTTTCATTGAAAGGGGTTGCCAAGCTTCCAAAAAACTACGAGTTTCCTGAAATCTCAGCAAACATTTTTTCACCCAATCTTGATGATACTGGCAGGTAATGATAAGTATACCAATCCCACTTGGCTCACCAAATTTCGTTCTTCTAGGTTAAACCGTTCCTTTGCAGTAACCGTTTTCATGTTTAGGTTTCACTCTGTTTTCTCCTGTATGGATATATGTAGTTGGAACTCTAAATCAAACACGGTTTGTGCTAGCTCTTTGAAACTTGGCACAATAATGTAGTTCCAAGTTCTATCGCTATGGTTTGTGTCCTATGGAAGTATCCCCACGCAGAGTCTGACGAGAATCACTTTCATTGAAAGGGGTTGCCAAGCTTCCAAAAAACTACGAGTTTCCTGAAATCTCAGGAAACATTTTTTCATCCAATCTTGATGATACTTGCAGGTAATGATCAGTACACCAGTCCCTCTTGGCTCACCAAATTTCGTTCTTCTGGGTAAAACCGTTCCTTTGCAGTAACTGTTTTCATGTTTAGGTTTCACTCTGTTTTCTCCTATATGGATACATGTAGTTGGAACTCTAAATCAAAAACGGTTTGTGCTAGCTCTTTGAAACTTGGCACAATAATGTAGTTCCAAGTTCGATCGCTATGGTTTGTGTCCTATTGAAGTATCCCCACGCAGAGTCTGACGAGAATCACTTTCATTGAAAGGGGTTGCCAAACTTCCAAAAAACTACGAGTTTCCTGAAAACACAGCAAACATTTTTTCACCCAATCTTGATGATACTTGCAGGGAATGATCAGTACACCAGTCCCACTTGGCTCACCAAATTTCGTTCTTCTAGGTTAAACCGTTCCTTTGCAGTAACCGTTTTCATGTTTAGGTTTCACTCTGTTTTCTCCTATATGGATACATGTAGTTGGAACTCTAAATCAAACACGGTTTCTGCTAGCTCTTTGAAACTTGGCACAATAATGTAGTTCCAAGTTCGATCGCTATGGTTGTGTACTATGGAAGTAGTCCCAAGCAGAGACTGACGAGAATCACTTTCATTGAAAGGGGTTGCCAAGCTTCCAAAAAACTACGAGTTTCCTGAAATCTCAGCAAACATTTTTTCACCCAATCTTGATGGTACTGGCAGGTAATGATCAGTACACCAATCCCACTTGGCTCTTAAAATTTCCTTCTTCTAGGTTAAACCGTTCCTTTGCAGTAACCGTTTTCATGTTTAGGTTTCACTCTGTTTTCTCCTATATGGATACATGTAGTTGGAACTCTAAATGAAACACGGTTTGTGCTAGCTCTTTGAAACTTGGCACAATAATGTAGTTCCAGTTCTATCGCTATTTTTTGTGTCCTATGGAAGTAGCCCCAAGCAGAGACTGACGAGAATCACTTTCATTGAAAGGGGTTGCCAAGCTTCCAAAAAACTACGAGTTTCCTGAAATCTCAGCAAACATTTTTTCACCCAATCATGATGGTACTGGCAGGAAATGATAAGTACACCAATCCCAATTGGCTCTCCAAATTTCCTTCTTCTAGGTTAAACCTTTCCTTTGCAGTAACCGTTTTCATGTTTAGGTTTCCCTCTGTTTTCTCCTATATGGATACATGTAGTTGGAACTCTAAATCAAACACGGTTTGTGCTAGCTCTTTGAAACTTGGCACAATAATGTAGTTCCAAGATCTATCGCTATGGTTTGTGTCCTATTGAAGTAGCCCCAAGCAGAGACTGAGGAGAACCACATTCATTGGAAGGGGTTGCCAAGCTTCCAAAAAAATAAGAATTTCCTGAAATCTCAGCAAACATTTTTTCACTCAATCTTGATGGTACTTGCAGGTAATGATCAGTACACCAATTCCACTTGGCGCACCAAATTTCCTTCTTCTAGGTTAAACCGTTCCTTTGCAGGAACCGTTTTCATGTTTAGGTTACATTCTGTTTTCTCCTATATGGATACATGTAGTTGGAACTCTAAATCAAACACGGTTTGTGCTAGCTCTTTGAAACTTGGCACAATAATGTAGTTCCAAGTTCTATCGCTATGGTTTGTGTACTATGGAAGTAGCCCCAAGCAGAGACTGACGAGAATCACTTTCATTGAAAGGGGTTGCCAAGCTTCCAAAAACTACGAATTTCCTGAAATCTCAGCAAACATTTTTTCACCCAATCTTGATGGTACTGGCAGGTAATGATCAGTACACCAATCCCACTTGGCTCACCAAATTTCCTTCTTCTAGGTTAAACCGTTCCTTTGCAGGAACCGTTTTCATGTTTAGGTTACATTCTGTTTTCTCCTATATGGATACATGTAGTTGGAACTCTAAATCAAACATGGTTTGTGCTAGCTCTTTGAAACTTGGCACAATAATGTAGTTCCAAGTTCTATCGCTATGGTTTGTGTCCTATTGAAGTAGCCCAAAGCAGAGACTGACGAGAATCACATTCATTGGAAGGGGTTGCCAAGCTTCCATAAAACTACGAGTTTCCTGAAATCTCAGCAAAACATTTTTCACCCAATCTTGATGATACTTGCAGGTAATGATCAGTACACCAGTCCCACTTGGCTCACGAAATTTCGTTCTTCTAGGTTAAACCATTCCTTTGCAGTAACCGTTTTCATGTTTAGGTTTCACTCTGTTTTCTCCTATATGGATACATGTAGTTGGAACTCTAAATGAAACACGGTTTGTGCTAGCTCTTTGAAACTTGGCACAATAATGTAGTTCCAAATTCTATCGCTTTGGTTTGTGTCCTATTGAAGTAGCCCCAAGCAGAGACTGACGAGAATCAGATTCATTGAAAGGGGTTGCCAAGCTTCCAAAAAACTACGAATTTCCTGAAATCTCAGCAAACATTTTTCACCCAATCTTGATGATACTTGCAGGTAATGATCAGTACACCAGTCCCACTTGGCTCACCAAATTTCGTTCTTCTAGGTTAAACCGTTCCTTTGCAGTAACCATTTTCATGTTTAGGTTTCACTCTGTTTTCTCCTATATGGATACATGTAGTTGGAACTCTAAATGAAACACGGTTTCTGCTAGCTCTTTGAAACTTGCACAATAATGTAGTTCCAAGTTCTATCGCTATGGTTTGTGTCCTATGGTAGTCGACCCAAGCATAGAATGACGAGAATCACATTCATTGAAAGGAGTTCAAAAGCTTCCAAAAAACTACGAGTTTCCTGAAATCTCAGCAAACATTTTTTTCAACCCAATCTTGATGATACTTGCAGGTAAAGATCAGTACACCAGTCCCACTTGGCTCACCAAATTTCGTTCTTCTAGGTTAAACCGTTCCTTTGCAGTAACCGTTTTCATGTTTAGGTTTCACTCTGTTTTCTCCTATATGGATACATGTAGTTGGAACTCTAAATCAAACACGGTTTGTGCTAGCTCTTTGAAACTTGGCACAATAATGTAGTTCCAAGTTCTATCGCTATAGTTTGTGTCCTATGGAAGAATCCCCAGGCAGAGTCTGACGAGAATCACTTTCATTGAAAGGGGTTTCCAAGCTTCCAAAAAACTAAGAGTTTCCTGAAATCTCAGCAAACATTTTTTTCACCCAATCTTGATGATACTTGCAGGTAATGATCAGTACACCAGTCCCACTTGGCTCAAAATTTCGTTCTTCTAGGTTAAACCGTTCCTTTGCAGTAACCGTTTTCATGTTTAGGTTTCCCTCTGTTTTCTCCAATATGGATACATGTAGTTGGAACTCTAAATCAAACACGGTTTGTGCTAGTTCTTTGAAACTTGGCACAATAATGTAGTTCCAAGTTCTATCGCTATGGTTTGTGTCCTATGGAAGTAGCCCCAAGCAGAGACTGACGGGAATCACATTCATTGGAAGGGGTTGCCAAGCTTCCTGAAAACTACGAGTTTCCTGAAATCTCAGCAAATATTTTTTGACCCAATCTTGATGATACTTGCAAGTAATGATCAGTACACCAGTCCCACTTGGCTCACCATATTTCGTTCGTCTATGTTAAACCGTTCCTTTGCAGTAACCGTTTTCATGTTTAGGTTTCACTCTGTTTTCTACTATATGGATACATGTAGTTGGAACTCTAAATCAAACACGGTTTGTGCTAGTTCTTTTAAACTTGGCACAATAATGTAGTTCCAAGTTCTATCGCTATGGTTTGTGTCCTATTGAAGTAGCCCCAAGCAGAGACTTACGAGAATTACATTCATTGAAAGGGGTTGCCAAGCTTCCAAAAAACGACGAGTTTCCTGAAATCTCAGCAAACATTTTTTCACCCAATCTTGATGATACTTGAAGGTAATGATCAGTACACCAGTCCCACTTGGCTCACCAAATTTCGTTCTTCTAGGTTAAACCGTTCCTTTGCAGTAACCGTTTTCATGTTTAGGTTTCACTCTGTTTTCTTCTATATGGATACATGTATTTGGAACTCTAAATCAAACACGGTTTGTGCTAGCTCTTTGAAACTTGGCACAATAATGTAGTTCCAAGTTCTATTGCTATGGTTTGTGTCCTATGGAAGTCGACCCAAGCAGAGACTGACGAGAATCACATACATTGGAAGGAGTTCAAAAGCTTCCAAAAAACTACGAGTTTCCTGAAATCTCAGCAAACATTTTTTCACCCAATCTTGATGATACTTGCAGGTAATGATCAGTACAACAGTCCCACTTGGCTCACCAAATTTCGTTCTTCTAGGTTAAACCGTTCCTTTGCAGTAACCGTTTTCATGTTTAGGTTTCACTCTGTTTTCTCCTATATGGATACATGTAGTTGGAACTATAAATCAAACACGTTTGTGCTAGCTCTTTGAAACTTGGCACAATAATGTAGTTCCAAGTTCTATCGCTATGGTTTGTGTCCTATTGAAGTAGCCCCAAGCAGAGACTGATGAGAATCACATTCATTGGAAGGGGTTTCCAAGCTTCCAAAAAACTACGAGTTTCCTGAAATCTCAGCAAACATTTTTTCACCCAATCTTGATGGTACTGGCAGGTAATGATCAGTACACCAATCCCACTTGGCTCACCAAATTTCCTTCTTCTAGGTTAAACCGTTCCTTTGCAGGAACCGTTTTCATGTTTAGGTTACATTCTGTTTTCTCCTATATGGATACATGTAGTTGGAACTCTAAATCAAACACGGTTTGTGCTAGCTCTTTGAAACTTGGCACAATAATGTAGTTCCAAGTTCTATCGCTATGGTTTGTGTCCTATGGAAGTATCCCCACGCAGAGTCTAACGAGAATCACTTTCATTGAAAGGTGTTGCCAAGCTTCCAAAAAACTACGAGTTTTCTGAAATCTCAGCAAACGTTTTTTCACCCAATATTGATGATACTGGCAGGTAATGATCAGTACACCAATCCCACTTGGCTCACCAAATTTCCTTCTTCTAGGTTAAACCGTTCCTTTGCAGGAACCGTTTTCATGTTTAGGTTACATTCTGTTTTCTCCTATATGGATACATGTAGTTGGAACTCTAAATGAAACACGGTTTGTGCTAGCTCTTTGAAACTTGGCACAATAATGTAGTTCCAAGTTCTATCGCTATTTTTTGTGTCCTATGGAAGTAGCCCCAAGCAGAGACTGACGAGAATCACTTTCATTGATAGGGGTTGCCAAGCTTCCAAAAAACTACGAGTTTCCTGAAATCTCAGCAAATATTTTTTCACCCAATCTTGATGATACTGGCAGGTAATGATAAGTATACCAATCCCACTTGGCTCACCAAATTTCGTTCTTCTAGGTTAAACCGTACCTTTGCAGGAACCGTTTTCATGTTTAGGTGACATTCTGTTTAATCCTATATGGATACATGTAGTTGGAACTCTAAATGAAACACGGTTTGTGCTAGCTCCTTGAAACTTGGCACAATAATGTAGTTCCAAGTTCTATCGCTATTTTTTGTGTCCTATGGAAGTAGCCCCAAGCAGAGACCGATGAGAATCACTTTCATTGAAAGGGGTTGCCAAGCTTCCAAAAAACTACGAGTTTCCTGAAATCTCAGCAAACATTTTTTCACCCAATCTTGATGATACTGGCAGGTAATGATAAGTATACCAATCCCACTGGCTCACCAAATTTCGTTCTTCTAGGTTAAACCGTTCCTTTGCAGTAACCGTTTTCATGTTTAGGTTTCACTCTGTTTTCTCCTATATGGATACATGTAGTTGGAACTCTAAATCAAACACAGTTTGTGCTAGCTCTTTGAAGCTTGACACAATAATGTAGTTCCAAGTTCTATCGCTATGGTTTGGGTCCTATTGAAGTAGCCCCAAGCAGAGACTGACGAGAATCACATTCATTGGAAGGGGTTGCCTAGCTTCCGTAAATCTACGAGTTTCCTGAAATCTCAGCAAACATTTTTTCACCCAATCTTGATGATACTTGCAGGTAATGATCAGTAGACCAGTCCCACTTGGCTCACCAATTTCGTTCTTCTAGGTTAAACAATTCCTTTGCAGTAACCGTTTTCATGTTTACGTTTCACTCTGTTTTCTCCTATATGGATACATGTAGTTGGAACACTAAATGAAACACGGTTTGTGCTAGCTCTTTGAAACTTGGCACAATAATGTAGTTCCAAGTTCTATCGCTATAGTTTGTGTCCTATTGAAGTATCCCCACGCAGTGTCTGACGAGAATCACTTTCATTGAAAGGGGTTTCCAAGCTTCCAAAAAACTAAGAGTTTCCTGAAATCTCAGCAAACATTTTTTTCACCCAATCTTGATGACACTTGCAGGTAATGATCAGTACACCAGTCCCACTTGGATCACCAAATTTCGTTCTTCTAGGTTAAACCGTTCCTTTGCAGTAACCGTTTTCATGTTTAGGTTTCACTCTGTTTTCTCCAATATGGATACATGTAGTTGGAACTCTAAATCAAACACGGTTTGTGCTAGTTCTTTGAAACTTGGCACAATAATGTAGTTCCAAGTTCTATCGCTATGGTTTGTGTCCTATGGAAGTAGCCCCAAGCAGAGACTGACGAGAATCACATTCATTGGAAGGGGTTGCCAAGCTTCCAGAAAACTACGAGTTTCCTGAAATCTCAGCAAACATTTTTTGACCCAATCTTGATGATACTTGCAAGTAATGATCAGTACACCAGTCGCACTTGGCTCACCAAATTTCGTTCTTCTAGGTTAAACAGTTCCTTTGCAGTAACCGTTTTCATGTTTAGGTTTCACTCTGTTTTCTCCTATATGGATACATGTATTTGGAACTCTAAATCAAACACGGTTTGTGCTAGCTCTTTGAAACTTGGCACAATAATGTAGTTCTAAGTTCTATCGCTATGGTTTGTGTCCTATGGAAGTAGACCCAAGTAGAGACTGACGAGAATCACATTCATTGGAAGGGGTTCAAAAGCTTACAAAAAACTACTAGTTTCCTGAAATCTCAGCAAACATTTTTTCACCCAATCTTGATGATACTTGCAGGTAATGATCAGTACACCAGTCCCACTTGGCTCACCAAATTTCGTTCTTCTAGGTTAAACCGTTCCTTTTCAGTAACCATTTTCATGTTTAGGTTTCACTCTGTTTTCTCCTATATGGATACATGTAGTTGGAACTCTAAATGAAACTCGGTTTGTGCTAGCTCTTTGAAACTTGGCACAATAATGTAGTTCCAAGTTCTATTGCTATTGTTTGTGTCCTATGGAAGTCGACCCAAGCAGAGACTGACGAGAATCACATTCATTGGAAGGAGTTCAAAAGCTTCCAAAAAACTACGAGTTTCCTGAAATCTCAGCAAACATTTTTTCACCCAATCTTGATGATACTTGCAGGTAATGATCAGTACAACAGTCCCACTTGGCTCACCAAATTTCGTTCTTCTAGGTTAAACCGTTCCTTTGCAGTAACCGTTTTCATGTTTAGGTTTCACTCTGTTTTATCCTATATGGATACATGTAGTTGGAACTCTAAATCAAACACGGTTTGTGCTAGCTCTTTGAAACTTGGCACAATAATGTAGTTCCAAGTTCTATCGCTATCTTTTGTGTCCTATTGAAGTAGCCCCAAGCAGAGACTGATGAGAATCACATTCATTGGAAGGGGTTTCCAAGCTTCCAAAAAACTACGAGTTTCCTGAAATCTCAGCAAACATTTTTTTCACCCAATCTTGATGGTACTGGCAGGTAATGATCAGTACACCAATCCCACTTGGCTCACCAAATTTCCTTCTTCTAGGTTAAACCGTTCCTTTGCAGGAACCGTTTTCATGTTTAGGTTACATTCTGTTTTCTCCTATATGGATACATGTAGTTGGAACTCTAAATCAAACACGGTTTGTGCTTTCTCTTTGAAACTTGGCACAATAATGTAGTTCCAAGTTCTATCGCTATGGTTTGTGTCCTATGGAAGTATCCCCACGCAGAGTCTAACGAGAATCACTTTCATTGAAAGGTGTTGCCAAGCTTCCAAAAAACTACGAGTTTTCTGAAATCTCAGCAAACGTTTTTTCACCCAATATTGATGATACTGGAAGGTAATGAGCAGTACACCAATCCCACTTGGCTCACCAAATTTCCTTCTTCTAGGTTAAACCGTTCCTTTGCAGGAACCGTTTTCATGTTCAGGTTACATTCTGTTTTCTCCTATATGGATACATGTAGTTGGAACTCTAAATGAAACACGGTTTGTGCTAGCTCTTTGAAACTTGGCACAATAATGTAGTTCCAAGTTCTATCGCTATTTTTTGTGTCCTATGGAAGTAGCCCCAAGCAGAGACTGACGAGAATCACTTTCATTGAAAGGGGTTGCCAAGCTTCCAAAAAACTACGAGTTTCCTGAAATCTCAGCAAACATTTTTTCACCCAATCTTGATGATACTGGCAGGTAATGATAAGTATACCAATCCCACTTGGCTCACCAAATTTCGTTCTTCTAGGTTAAACCGTTCCTTTGCAGGAACCATTTTCATGTTTAGGTGACATTCTGTTTTCTCCTATATGGATACATGTAGTTGGAACTCTAAATGAAACACGGTTTGTGCTAGCTCTTTGAAACTTGGCACAATAATGTAGTTCCAAGTTCTATCGCTATGGTTTGTGTCCTATGGAAGTAGCCCCAAGCAGAGACTGACGAGAATCACATTCATTGGAAGGGGTTGCCAAGCTTCCAAAAAACTAAGAGTTTCCTTAAATCTCAGCAAACATTTTTTCACCCAATCTTGATGATACTTGCAGGTAACGATCAGTACACCAGTCCCACTTGGCTCACCAAATTTCGTTCTTCCAGGTTAAACCGTTCCTTTTCAGTAACCGTTTTCATGTTTAGGTTTCACTCTGTTTTCTCCTATATGGATACATGTAGTTGGAACTCTAAATCAAACATGGTTTGTGCTAGCTCTTTGAAACTTGGCACAATAATGTAGTTCCAAGTTCTATCGCTATAGTTTGTATCCTATTGAAGTATCCCCACGCAGTGTCTGACGAGAATCACTTTCATTGAAAGGGGTTTCCAAGCTTCCAAAAAACTAAGAGTTTCCTGAAATCTCAGCAAACATTTTTTTCACCCAATCTTGATGACAGTTGCAGGTAATGATCAGTACACCAGTCCCACTTGGCTCACCAAATTTCGTTCTTCTAGGTTAAACCGTTCCTTTGCAGTAACCGTTTTCATGTTTAGGTTTCACTCTGTTTTCTCCTATATGGATACATGTAGTTGGAACTCTAAATCAAACACGGTTTGTGCTAGCTCTTTGAAACTTGGCACAATAATGTAGTTCCAAGTTCTATCGCTATGGTTTGTGTCCTATGGAAGTAGCCCCAAGCAGAGACTGACGAGAATCACATTCATTGGAAGGGGTTGCCAAGCTTCCAGAAAACTACGAGTTTCCTGAATCTCAGCAAACATTTTTTGACCCAATCTTGATGATACTGGCAGGTAATGATCAGTACACCAGTCCCACTTGGCTCACCAAATTTCGTTCTTCAAGGTTAAACCGTTCCTTTGCAGTAACCGTTTTCATGTTTAGGTTTCACTCTGTTTTATCCTATATGGATACATGTAGTTGGAACTCTAAATCAAACACGGTTTGTGCTAGCTCTTTGAAACTTGGCACAATAATGTAGTTCCAAGTTCTATCGCTATGGTTTGTGTCCAATTGAAGTAGCCCCAAGCAGAGACTGACGAGAATCACATTTATTGAAAGGGGTTGCCAATCTTCCAAAAAACTACGAGTTTCCTGAAATCTCAGCAAACATTTTTCACCCAATCTTGATGATACTGGCAGGTAATGATCAGTACACCAGTCCCACTTGGCTCACCAAATTTCGTTCTTCTAGGTTAAACCGTTCCTTTGCAGTAACCGTTTTCATGTTTAGGTTTCACTCTGGTTTCTCCTATATGGATACATGTAGTTGGAACTCTAAATCAAACACGGTTTGTGCTAGCTCTTTGAAACTTGGCACAATAATGTAGTTCCAAGTTCTATCACTATGGTTTGTGTCCTATGGAAGTATCCCCACGCAGAGTCTAACGAGAATCACTTTCATTGAAAGGGGTTGCCAAGCTTCCAAAAAACTACGAGATTCCTGAAATCTCAGCAAACATTTTTTTCACCCAATCTTGATGATACTTGCAGGTAATGATCAGTACACCAGTCCCACTTGGCTCACCAAATTTGTTCTTCTAGGTTAAACCGTTACTTTGCAGTAACAGTTTTCATGTTTAGGTTTCACTCTGTTTTCTCCTATATGGATACATGTAGTTGGAACTCTAAATGAAACACGGTTTGTGCTAGCTCTTTGAAACTTGGCACAATAATGTAGTTCCAAGTTCTATCGCTATGGTTTGTGTCCTATGGAAGTAGCCCCAAGCAGAGGACTGACGAGAATCACATTCATTGGAAGGGGTTGCCAAGCTTCCAAAAAACTAAGAGTTTCCTTAAATCTCAGCAAATATTTTTTCACCCAATCTTGATGATGATACTTGCAGGTAACGATCAGTACACAGTCCCACTTGGCTCACCAAATTTCGTTCTTCCAGGTTAAACCATTCCTTTGCAGTAACCGTTTTCATGTTTAGTTTCACTCTGTTTTCTCCTATATGGATACATGTAGTTGGAACTCTAAATCAAACACGGTTTGTGCTAGCTCTTTGAAACTTGGCACAATAATGTAGTTCCAAGTTCTATCGCTATAGTTTGTGTCCTATGGAAGTATCCCCACGCAGAGTCTGACGAGAATCACTTTCATTGAAAGGGGTTGCCAAGCTTCCAAAAACTAAGAGTTTCCTGAAATCTCAGCAAACATTTTTTTCACCCAATCTTGATGATACTTGCAGGTAATGATCAGTACACCAGTCCCACTTGGCTCACCAAATTTCGTTCTTCTAGGTTAAACCGTTCCTTTGCAGTAACCGTTTTCATGTTTAGGTTTCCTCTGTTTTCTCCAATATGGATACATGTAGTTGGAACTCTAAATCAAACACGGTTTGTGCTAGTTCTTTTGAAACTTGGCACAATAATGTAGTTCCAAGTTCGATCGCTATGGTTTGTGTCCTATGGAAGTATCCCCAAGCAGTGACTGACGAGAATCACATTCATTGGAAGGGTTGCCAAGCTTCCAGAAAACTACGAGTTTCCTGAAATCTCAGCAAATATTTTTTGACCCAATCTTGATGATACTTGCAAGTAATGATCAGTACACCAGTCCCACTTGGCTCACCATATTTCGTTCGTCTAGATTAAACCGTTACTTTGCAGTAACCGTTTTCATGTTTAGGTTTCACTCTGTTTTCTCCTATATGGATACATGTAGTTGGAACACTAAATCAAACACGGTTTGTGCTAGTTCTTTTAAACTTGGCACAATAATGTTGTTCCAAGTTCTATCGCTATGGTTTGTGTCCTATTGAAGTAGCCCCAAGCAGAGACTGACGAGAATCACATTCATTGAAAGGGGTTGCCCAAGCTTCCAAAAAACTACGAGTTTCCTGAAATCTCAGCAAATATTTTTTCACCCAATCTTGATGATACTTGCAGGTAATGATCAGTACACCAGTCCCACTTGGCTCACCAAATTTCGTTCTTCTAGGTTAAACCGTTCCTTTGCAGTAACCGTTTTCATGTTTCGGTTTCACTCTGTTTTCTCCTATATGGATATATGTAGTTGGAACTCTAAATCAAACACGGTTTGTGCTAGCTCTTTGAAACTTGGCACAATAATGTAGTTCTAAGTTCTATCGCTATGGTTTGTGTCCAATTGAAGTAGCCCCAAGCAGAGACTTACGAGAATCACTTTCATTGAAAGGGGTTGCCAAGCTTCCATAAAACTACGAGTTTCTGAAATCTCAGCAAACATTTTTCACCCAATCTTGATGATACTTGCAGGTAATGATCAGTACACCACTCCCACTTGGCTCACCAAACTTCGTTCTTCTAGGTTAAACCGTTCCTTTGCAGTAACCGTTTTCATGTTTAGGTTTCACTCTGTTTTCTCCTATATGGATACATGTAGTTGTAACTCTAAATCAACACACGGGTTGTGCTAGCTCTTTGAAACTTGGCACAATAATGTAGTTGCAAGTTCTATCGCTATGCTTTGTGTCCTATTAAAGTAGCCCCAAGCAGAGACTGACGAGAATCACTTTCATTGAAAAGGGGTTGCCAAGCTTCAAAAAAATACGAGTTCCTGAAATCTCAGCAAACATTTTTTCACCCAATCTTGATGATACTTGCAAGTAATTATAAGTACACCAGTCCCACTTGGCTCACCAAATTTCGTTCTTCTAGGTTAAACCGTTCCTTTGCAGAAACCGTTTTCATGTTTAGGTTTCACTCTGTTTTCTCCTATATGGATACATGTAGTTGGAACTCTAAATGAAACATGGTTTGTGCTAGCTCTTTGAAACTTGGCACAAATAATGTAGTTCCGAGTTCTATCGCTATGGTTTGTGTCCTATGGAAGTAGCCCCAAGCAGAGACTGACGAGAATCACATTCATTGGAAGGGGTTCAAAAGCTTACAAAAAACTAAGAGTTTCCTGAAATCTCAGAAAACATTTTTTGACCCAATCTTGAAGATACTTGCAGGTAATGATCAGTACACCAGTCCCACTTGGCTCACCAAATTTCGTTCTTCTAGGTTAAACCGTTCCTTTGCAGTAAGCGTTTTCATGTTTTAGGTTTCTCTCTGTTTTCTCCTATATGGATACATGTAGTTGGAACTCTAAATCAAACACGGTTTGTGCTAGCTCTGTGAAACTTGGAACAATAGATGTAGTTCCAAGTTCTATCGCTATGGTTTGTGTCCTATGGAAGTAGCCCCAAGCAGAGACTGACGAGAATCACATTCATTGGAAGGGGTTGCCAAGCTTCCAAAAAACTACGAGTTTCCTGAAATCTCAGCAAACATTTTTTCACCCAATCTTGATGATACTTGCAGGTAACGATCAGTACACCAGTCCCACTTGGCTCACCAAATTTCGTTCTTCTGGGTTAAACCGTTCCTTTGCAGTAAGCGTTTTCATGTTTAGGGTTTCACTCTGTTTTCTCCTATATGGATACATGTAGTTGGAACACTAAATGAAACCACGGTTTGTGCTAGCTCTTTGAAACTTGGCACAATAATGTAGTTCCAAGTTCTATCGCTATGGATTGTGTATATTGAAGTAGCCCCAAGCAGAGACTGACGAGAATCACATTCATTGGAAGGGGTTCAAAAGCTTCCAAAAAACTACGAGTTTCCTGAAATCTCAGCAAACATTTTTTCACCCAATCTTGATGATACTGGCAGGTAATGATCAGTACACCAGTCCCACTTGGCTCACCAAATTTCGTCTTCTAGGTTAAACGTTCCTTTGCAGTAACCGTTTCATGTTTAGGTTTCACTCTGTTTTCTCTTATATGGATACATGTAGTTGGAACTCTAAAATCAAACACGGTTTGTTCTAGCTCTTTGAAACTTGGCACAATAATGTAGTTCCATGTTCTATCGCTTTGGTTTGTGTCCTATTGAAGTAGCCCCAAGCAGAGACTGACGAGAATCACATTCATTGAAAGGGGTTGCCAAGCTTCCAAAAAACTTCGAATTTCCTGAAATCTCAACAAACATTTTTCACCCAATCTTGATGATACTTGCAGGTAATGATCAGTACACCAGTCCCTCTTGGCTCACCAAATTTCGTTCTTCTAGGTTAAACCGTTCCTTTGCAGTAACCGTTTTCATGTTTAGGTTCACTCTGTTTTCTCCTATATGGATACATGTAGTTCGAACTCTAAAACAAACGCGGTTTGTGCTAGCCCTTTGAAACTTGGAACAATAATGTAGTTCCAAGTTCTATCGCTATGGTTTGTGTCCTATTGAAGTAGCCCCAAGCAGAGACTGACGAGAATCACATTCATTGGAAGGGGTTCAAAAGCTTACAAAAAACTACGAGTTTCCTGAAATCTCAGCAAACATTTTTTCACCCAATCTTGATGATACTGGCAGGTAATGATCAGTACACCAGTCCCACTTTGCTCACCAAATTTCGTTCTTCTATTTTAAACCGTTCCTAAGCAGTAACCGTTTTCATGTTTAGGTTTCACTCTGTTTTCTCCTATATGGATACATGTAGTTGGAACTCTAAATCAAACACGGTTTGTGCTAGCTCTTTGAAACTTGGCACAATAATGTAGTTCCAAGTTCTATCGCTATGGTTTGTGTCCGATTAAAGTAGCCCCAAGCAGAGACTGACGAGAATCACATTCATTGAAAGGTGTTGCCAAGCTTCCAAAAAACTAGGAATTTCCTGAAATCTCAGCAAACATTTTTTCACCCAATCTTGATGATACTGGCAGGTAATGATCAGTACACCAATCCCACTTGGCTCACCAAATTTCTTTCTTCTAGGTTAAACCGGTCCTTTGCAGTAACCGTTTCATGTTTAGTTTCACTCTGTTTTCTCCTATATGGATACATGTAGTTGGAACTCTAAATCAAACACGGTTTGTGCTAGCTCTTTGAAACTTGGCACAATAATGTAGTTCCAAGTTCTATCGCTATGGTTTGTGTCCTATGGAAAGTAGCCCCAAGCAGAGACTGACGAGGAATAACTTTCATTGGAAGGGGTTGCCAAGCTTCCAAAAACTACGAGTTTCCTGAAATCTCAGCAAACATTTTTTCACCCAATCTTGATGATACTTGCAAGTAACGATCAGTACACCAGTCCCACTTGGCTCACCATATTTCGTTCTTCTAGGTTAAACCGTTACTTTGCAGTAACCGTTTTCAAGTTTAGGTTTCACTATGTTTTCTCCTATATGGATACGTGTAGTTGGAACTCTAAATCAAACACGGTTTGTGCTAGCTCTTTGAAACTTGGCACAATAATGTAGTTCCAAGTTCTATCGCTATGGTTTGTGTCCTATTGAAGTAGCCCCAAGCAGAGACTGACGAGAATCACATTCATTGAAAGGGGTTGCGAAGCTTCCAAAAAACTATGAGTTTCCTGAAATCTCAGCAAACATTTTTTCACCCAATCTTGATGATACTTGCAGGTAATGATCAGTACACCAGTCCCACTTGGCTCACCAAATTCCGTTCTTCTAGGTTAAACCGTTGCTTTGCAGTAACCGGTTTTCATGTTTAGGTTTCACTCTGTTTTCTTCTATATGGATACATGTAGTTGGAACTCTAAATCAAACACGGTTTGTGCTAGCTCTTTGAAACTTGGCACGATAATGTAGTTCCAAGTTCTATCGCTATGGTTTGTGTCCTATTGAAGTAGCCCCAAGCAGAGACTTACGAGAATTACATTCATTGGAAGGGGGTTGCCAAGCTTCCATAAAACTACGAGTTTCCTGAAATCTCAGCAAACATTTTTTCACCCAATCTTGATGATACTGGCAGGTAATGATCAGTACACCAGTCCCACTTGGCTCACCAAATTTCGTTCTTCTAGGTTAAACCGTTCCTTTGCAGTAACCGTTTTCATGTTTAGGTTTCACTCTGGTTTCTCCTATATGGATACATGTAGTTGGAACTCTAAATCAAACACGGTTTGTGCTAGCTCTTTGAAACTTGGCACAATAATGTAGTTCCAAGTTCTATCACTATGGTTTGTGTCCTATGGAAGTATCCCCACGCAGAGTCTAACGAGAATCACTTTCATTGAAAGGGGTTGCCAAGCTTCCAAAAAACTACGAGATTCCTGAAATCTCAGCAAACATTTTTTTCACCCAATCTTGATGATACTTGCAGGTAATGATCAGTACACCAGTCCCACTTGGCTCACCAAATTTTGTTCTTCTAGGTTAAACCGTTACTTTGCAGTAACAGTTTTCATGTTTAGGTTCACTCTGTTTTCTCCTATATGGATACATGTAGTTGGAACTCTAAATGAAACACGGTTTGTGCTAGCTCTTGAAACTTGGCACAATAATGTAGTTCCAAGTTCTATCGCTATGGTTTGTGTCCTATGGAAGTAGCCCCAAGCAGAGACTGACGAGAATCACATTCATTGGAAGGGGTTGCCAAGCTTCCAAAAAACTAAGAGTTTCCTTAAATCTCAGCAAATATTTTTTTCACCCAATCTTGATGATACTTGCAGGTAACGATCAGTACACCAGTCCCACTTGGCTCACCAAAATTTCGTTCTTCCAGGTTAAACCATTCCTTTGCAGTAACCGTTTTCATGTTTAGGTTTCACTCTGTTTTCTCCTATATGGATACATGTAGTTGGAACTCTAAATCAAACACGGTTTGTGCTAGCTCTTTGAAACTTGCACAATAATGTAGTTAGAAGTTCTATCGCTATAGTTTGTGTCCTATGGAAGTATCCCCACGCAGAGTCTGACGAGAATCACTTTTCATTGAAAGGGGTTGCCAAGCTTCCAAAAAACTAAGAGTTTCCTGAAATCTCAGCAAACATTTTTTTCACCCAATATTGATGATACTTGCAGGTAATGATCAGTACACCAGTCCCACTTGGCTCACCAAATTTCGTTCTTCTAGGTTAAACCGTTCCTTTGCAGTAACCGTTTTCATGTTAGGTTTCCCTCTGTTTCTCCAATATGGATACATGTAGTTGGAACTCTAAATCAAACACGGTTTGTGCTAGTTCTTTGAAACTTGGCACAATAATGTAGTTCCAAGTTCGATCGCTATGGTTTGTGTCCTATGGAAGTATCCCCAAGCAGTGACTGACGAGAATCACATTCATTGGAAGGGGTTGCCAAGCTTCCAGAAAACTACGAGTTTCCTGAAATCTCAGCAAATATTTTTGACCCAATCTTGATGATACTTGCAAGTAATGATCAGTACACCAGTCCCACTTGGCTCACCATATTTCGTTCGTCTAGATTAAACCGTTACTTTGCAGTAACCGTTTTCATGTTTAGGTTCACTCTGTTTTCTCCTATATGGATACATGTAGTTGGAACACTAAATCAAACACGGTTTGTGCTAGTTCTTTTAAACTTGGCACAATAATGTTGTTCCAAGTTCTATCGCTATGGTTTGTGTCCTATTGAAGTAGCCCCAAGCAGAGACTGACGAGAATCACAATTCATTGAAAGGGGTTGCCAAGCTTCCAAAAAACTACGAGTTTCCTGAAATCTCAGCAAATATTTTTTCACCCAATCTTGATGATACTTGCAGGTAATGATCAGTACACCAGTCCCACTTGGCTCACCAAATTTCGTTCTTCTAGGTTAAACCGTTCCTTTGCAGTAACCGTTTTCATGTTTCGGTTTCACTCTGTTTTCTCCTATATGGATATATGTAGTTGGAACTCTAAATCAACACGGTTTGTGCTAGCTCTTTGAAACTTGGCACAATAATGTAGTTCTAAGTTCTATCGCTATGGTTTGTGTCCAATTGAAGTAGCCCCAAGCAGAGACTTACGAGAATCACTTTCATTGAAAGGGGTTGCCAAGCTTCATAAAACTACGAGTTTCCTGAAATCTCAGCAAACATTTTTTCACCCAATCTTGATGATACTTGCAGGTAATGATCAGTACACCACTCCCACTTGGCTCACCAAACTTCGTTCTTCTAGGTTAAACCGTTCCTTTGCAGTAACCGTTTTCATGTTTAGGTTTCACTCTGTTTTCTCCTATATGGATACATGTAGTTGTAACTCTAAATCAAACACGGGTTGTGCTAGCTCTTTGAAACTTGGCACAATAATGTAGTTGCAAGTTCTATCGCTATGCTTTGTGTCCTATTAAAGTAGCCCCAAGCAGAGACTGACGAGAATCACTTCATTGAAAGGGGTTGCCAAGCTTCAAAAAAATACGAGTTTCCTGAAATCTCAGCAAACATTTTTTCACCCAATCTTGATGATACTTGCAAGTAATTATAAGTACACCAGTCCCACTTGGCTCACCAAATTTCGTTCTTCTAGGTTAAACCGTTCCTTTGCAGAAACCGTTTTCATGTTTAGGTTTCACTCTGTTTTCTCCTATATGGATACATGTAGTTGGAACTCTAAATGAAACATGGTTTGTGCTAGCTCTTTGAAACTTGGCACAATAATGTAGTTCCGAGTTCTATCGCTATGGTTTGTGTCCTATGGAAGTAGCCCCAAGCAGAGACTGACGAGAATCACATTCATTGGAAGGGTTCAAAAGCTTACAAAAAACTAAGAGTTTCCTGAAATCTCAGAAAACATTTTTTGACCCAATCTTGAAGATACTTGCAGGTAATGATCAGTACACCAGTCCCACTTGGCTCACCAAATTTCGTTCTTCTAGGTTAAACCGTTCCTTTGCAGTAAGCGTTTCATGTTTAGGTTTCTCTCTGTTTTCTCCTATATGGATACATGTAGTTGGAACTCAAATCAAACACGGTTTGTGCTAGCTCTGTGAAACTTGGAACAATAATGTAGTTCCAAGTTCTATCGCTATGGTTTGTGTCCTATGGAAGTAGCCCCAAGCAGAGACTGACGAGAATCACATTTCATTGGAAGGGGTTGCCAAGCTTCCAAAAAACTACGAGTTTCCTGAAATCTCAGCAAACATTTTTTCACCCAATCTTGATGATACTTGCAGGTAACGATCAGTACACCAGTCCACTTGGCTCACCAAAATTTGGTTCTTCTGGGTTAAACCGTTCCTTTGCAGTAAGCGTTTTCATGTTTAGGTTTCACTCTGTTTTCTCCTATATGGATACATGTAGTTGGAACACTAAATGAAACACGGTTTGTGCTAGCTCTTTGAAACTTGGCACAATAATGTAGTTCCAAGTTCTATCGCTATGGATTGTGTATATTGAAGTAGCCCCAAGCAGAGACTGACGAGAATCACATTCATTGGAAGGGTTCAAAAGCTTCCAAAAAACTACAGTTTCCTGAAATCTCAGCAAACATTTTTTCACCCAATCTTGATGATACTGGCAGGTAATGATCAGTACACCAGTCCCACTTGGCTCACCAAATTTCGTTCTTCTAGGTTAAACCGTTCCTTTGCAGTAACCGTTTTCATGTTTAGGTTTCAGTCTGTTTTCTCCTATATGGATACATGTAGTTGGAACTCTAAATCAAACACGGTTTGTTCTAGCTCTTTGAAACTTGGCACAATAATGTAGTTCCAAGTTCTATCGCTTTGGTTTGTGTCCTATTGAAGTAGCCCCAAGCAGAGACTGACGAGAATCACATTCATTGAAAGGGGTTGCCAAGCTTCCAAAAAACTTCGAATTTCCTGAAATCTCAACAAATATTTTTTCACCCAATCTTGATGATACTGGCAGGTAATGATCAGTACACCAGTCCCACTTTGCTCACCAAATTTCGTTCTTCTATTTTAAACCGTTCCTAAGCAGTAACCGTTTTCATGTTTAGGTTTCACTCTGTTTTCTCCTATATGGATACATGTAGTTGGAACTCTAAATCAAACACGGTTTGTGCTAGCTCTTTGAAACTTGGCACAATAATGTAGTTCCAAGTTCTATCGCTATGGTTTGTGTCCGATTAAAGTAGCCCCAAGCAGAGACTGACGAGAATCACATTCATTGAAAGGGGTTGCCAAGCTTCCAAAAAACTAGGAATTTCCTGAAATCTCAGCAAACATTTTTTCACCCAATCTTGATGATACTGGCAGGTAATGATCAGTACACCAATCCCACTTGGCTCACCAAATTTCTTTCTTCTAGGTTAACCGGTCCTTTGCAGTAACCGTTTTCATGTTTAGGTTTCACTCTGTTTTCTCCTATATGGATACATGTAGTTGGAACTCTAAATCAAACACGGTTTGTGCTAGCTCTTTGAAACTTGGCACAATAATGTAGTTCCAAGTTCTATCGCTATGGTTTGTGTCCTATGGAAGTAGCCCAAGCAGAGACTGA
Organism: Urocitellus parryii; assembly: GCF_045843805.1. Taxonomy (NCBI): domain Eukaryota; kingdom Metazoa; phylum Chordata; class Mammalia; order Rodentia; family Sciuridae; genus Urocitellus; species Urocitellus parryii. The sequence continues at coordinate 45,764 of NW_027554231.1, forward strand.
CGAGAATAACTTTCATTGGAAAGGGGTTGCCAAGCTTCCAAAAAACTACGAGTTTCCTGAAATCTCAGCAAACATTTTTTCACCCAATCTTGATGATACTTGCAAGTAACGATCAGTACACCAGTCCCACTTGGCTCACCATATTTCGTTCTTCTAGGTTAAACCGTTACTTTGCAGTAACCGTTTTCAAGTTTAGGTTTCACTATGTTTTCTCCTATATGGATACGTGTAGTTGGAACTCTAAATCAAACACGGTTTGTGCTAGCTCTTTGAAACTTGGCACAATAATGTAGTTCCAAGTTCTATCGCTATGGTTTGTGTCCTATTGAAGTAGCCCCAAGCAGAGACTGACGAGAATCACATTCATTGAAAGGGGTTGCGAAGCTTCCAAAAAACTATGAGTTTCCTGAAATCTCAGCAAACATTTTTTCACCCAATCTTGATGATACTTGCAGGTAATGATCAGTACACCAGTCCCACTTGGCTCACCAAATTCCGTTCTTCTAGGTTAAACCGTTGCTTTGCAGTAACCGTTTTCATGTTTAGGTTTCACTCTGTTTTCTCCTATATGGATACATGTAGTTGGAACTCTAAATCAAACACGGTTTGTGCTAGCTCTTTGAAACTTGGCAAGATAATGTAGTTCCAAGTTCTATCGCTATGGTTTGTGTCCTATTGAAGTAGCCCCAAGCAGAGACTACGAGAATTACATTCATTGGAAGGGGTTGCCAAGCTTCCATAAAACTACGAGTTTCCTGAAATCTCAGCAAACATTTTTCACCCAATCTTGATGATACTTGCAGGTAATGATCAGTACACCAGTCCCACTTGGCTCACCAAACTTCGTTTCTTCTAGGTTAAACCGTTACTTTGCAGTAACCATATTCTTGTTTAGGTTTCACTCTGTTTTCTCCTATATGGATACATGTAGTTGAAACTCTAAATCAACCACGGTTTGTGCTAGCTCTTTGAAACTTGGCACAATAATGTAGTTCCAAGTTCTATCGCTATGGTTTGTGTCCTATGGAAGTAGACCCAAGCAGAGACTGACGAGAATCACATTGATTGGAAGGGGTTCAAAAGCTTACAAAAAACTACGAGTTTCCTGAAATCTCAGCAAACATTTTTTCACCCAATCTTGATGATACTTGCAGGTAATGATCAGTACACCAGTCCCACTTGGCTCACCAAATTTCGTTCTTCTAGGTTAAACTGTTCCTTTGCAGTAACCGTTTTCATGCTTAGGTTTTCACTCTGTTTTCTCCTATATGGATACATGTAGTTGGAACTCTAAATCAAACACGGTTTGTGCTAGCTCTTTGAAACTTGGCACAATAATGTAGTTCCAAGTTCTATCGCTATGGTTTGTTTCCTATTAAAGTAGCCCCAAGCAGAGACTGACGAGAATCACTTCATTGAAAGGGGTTGCCAAGCTTCCAAAAAACTACGAATTTCCTGAAATCTCAGCAAACATTTTGTCACCCAATCTTGATGGTACTGGCAGGTAATGATCAGTACACCAATCCAACTTGGCTCACCAAATTTCGTTCTTCTAGGTTAAACCGTTCTTTTGCAGTAACCGTTTTCATGTTTAGGTTTCACTCTGTTTTCTCCTATATGGATACATGTAGTTGGAACACTAAATGAAACACGGTTTGTGCTAGCTCTTTGAAACTTGGCACAATAATGTAGTTCCAAGTTCTATCGCTATGGTTTGTGTCCTATTGAAGTACCCCCAAGCAGAGACTGACCAGAATCACATTCATTGAAAGGGTTTGCCAAGCTTCCAAAAAACTACGAGTTTCCTGAAATTCTCAGCAAACATTTTTTCACCCAATCTTGATGATACTTGCAAGTAATGATCAGTACACCAGTTCCACTTGGCTCACCATATTTCGTTCTTCTAGGTTAAACCGTTCCTTTGCAGTAACCGTTTTCATGTTTAGGTTTCACTCTGTTTTCTCCTATATGGATACATGTAGTTCGAACTCTAAAACAAACGCGGTTTGTGCTAGCTCGTTGAAACTTGGCACAATAATGTAGTTCCAAGTTCTATCGCTATGGTTTCTGTCCTATTGAAGTAGCCCCTAGCAGAGACTGACGAGAATCACATTCATTGGAAGGGGTTCAAAAGCTTCCAAAAAACTACGAGTTTCCTGAAATCTCAGCAAACATTTTTTCACCCAATCTTGATGATACTGGCAGGTAATGATCAGTACCCCAGTCCCACTTGGCTCACCAAATTTCGTTCTTCTAGGTTAAACCGTTCCTTTGCAGTAACCGTTTTCATGTTTACGTTTCACTCTGTTTTCTCCTATATGGATACATGTAGTTGGAACTCTAAATCAAACACGGTTTGTGCTAGCTCTTTGAAACTTGGCACAATAATGTAGTTCCAAGTTCTATCGCTATGGTTTGTGTCCTATGGAAGTAGACCCAAGCAGAGACTGAAGAGAATCACATTCATTGGAAGGGGTTGCCTAGCTTCCGTAAAACTACGAGTTTCCTGAAATCTCAGCAAATATTTTTTCACCCAATCTTGATGATACTGGCAGGTAACGATCAGTACACCAGTCCCACTTGGCTCACCAAATTTCGTTCTTCCAGGTTAAACCGTTCCTTTGCAGTAACCGTTTTCATGTTTAGGTTTCACTCTGTTTTCTCCTATATGGATACATATAGTTGGAACTCTAAATCAAACACGGTTTTTGCTATCTCTTTGAAACTTGGCACAATAATGTACTTCCAAGTTCTATCGCTATGGTTTGTGTCCTATGGATGTAGCCCCAAGCAGAGACTGACGAGAATCACATTCATTGGAAGGAGTTCAAAAGCTTCCAAAAAGTACACGTTTCCTGAAATCTCAGCAAACATTTTTTCACCCAATCTTGATGATACTTGCAAGTAATGATCAGTACACCAGTCCCACTTGGCTCACCATATTTCGTTCTTCTAGGTTAAACCGTTACTTTGCAGTAACCGTTTTCATGTTTAGGTTTCACTCTGTTTTCTCCTATATGGATACATGTAGTTCGAACTCTAAAACAAACGCGGTTTGTGCTAGCTCTTTGAAACTTGGCACAATAATGTAGTTCCAAGTTCTATCGCTATGGTTTGTGTCCTATGGAAGTAGACCCAAGCAGAGACTGACGAGAATCACATTCATTGGAAGGGGTTCAAAAGCTTACAAAAAACTACGAGTTTCCTGAAATCTCAGCAAACATTTTTTCACCCAATCTTGATGATACTTGCAGGTAATGATCAGTACACCAGTCCAACTTGGCTCACCAAATTTCGTTCTTCTAGGTTAAACCGTTCCTTTGCAGTAACCGTTTTCATGTTTAGGTTTCCCTCTGTTTTCTCCTATATGGATACATGTAGTTGGAACTCTTAATCAAACACGGTTTCTGTTAGGTCTTTGAAACTTGTCACAATAATGTCGTTCCAAGTTCTATCGCTATGGTTTGTGTCCTATTGAAGTAGCCCCATGCAGAGACTGACGAGAATCACTTTCATTGAAAGGGTTTGCCAAGCTTACAAAAACACTACGAGATTCCTGAAATCTCAGCAAACATTTTTTCACCAAATCTTGATGATACTGGCAGGTAATGATCAGTACACCAATCCCACTTGGCTCACGAAATTTCGTTCTTCTAGGTTAAACCGTTTTTTGCAGTAACCGTTTTCATGTTTAGGTTTCACTCTGTTTTCTAATATATGGATACATGTAGTTGGAACTCTAAATCAAACACGGTTTGTGCTAGCTCTTTGAAACTTGGCACAATAATGTAGTTCCAAGTTCTATCGCTATAGTTTGTGTCCTATTGAAGTAGCCCCAAGCAGAGACTGACGAGAATCACATTCATTGGAAGGGGTTGCCAAGCTTCCAAAAAACTACGAGTTTCTTGAAATCTCAGCAAACATTTTTTCACCCAATCGTGATGATACTTGCAGGTAATGATCAGTACACCAGTCCCAATTGGCTCACCAAATTTCGTTCGTCTAGGTTAAACCGTTCCTTTGCAGTAACCGTTTTCATGTTTAGGTTTCACTGTGTTTTCTCCTATATGGATACATGTAGTTGGAACTCTAAATGAAACACGGTTTGTGCTAGCTCTTTGAAACTTGGCACAATAATGTAGTTCCAAGTTCTATCGCTATGGTTTGTGTCCTATTGAAGTAGTCCCAAGCAGAGACTGACGAGAATGACTTTCATTGAAAGGGGTTGCCAAGCTTCCAAAAAACTACGTGTTTCCTGAAATCTCAGCAAACAGTTTTTCACCCAATCTTGATGATACTGGCAGGTAATGATCAGTACACCAATCCCACTTGGCTCACCAAATTTCGTTCTTCTACGTTAAACCGTTCCTTTGCAGTAACTGTTTTCATGTTTAGGTTTCACTCTGTTTTCTCCTATATAGATACATGTAGTTGGAACTCTAAATCAAACACGGTTTGTGCTAGCTCTTTGAAACTTGGCACAATAATGTAGTTCCAAGTTCTATCTCTATGGTTTGTGTCCTACTGATGTAGCCCCAAGCAGGGACTGACGAGAGTCACATTCATTGGAAGGGGTTGCCAAGCTTCCAAAAAACTACGTGTTTCCTGAAATCTCAGCAAACATTTCTTCACCCAATCTTGATGATACTGCCAGGTAATGATAAGTACACCAGTCCCACTTGGATCACCAAATTTCGTTCTTGTAGGTTAAACCGTTCCTTTGCAGTAACCGTTTTCATGTTTAGGTTTCACTCTGTTTTCTCCTAAATGGATACATGTAGTTGGAACTCTTAATCAAACACGGTTTCTGTTAGGTCTTTGAAACTTGGCACAATAAGGTAGTTCCAAGTTCTATCGCTATGGTTTGTGTCCTATTGAAGTAGCCCCAAGCAGAGACTGACGAGAATCACTTTCATTGAAAGGGGTTGCCAAGCTTCCAAAAAACTACGAGTTTCCTGAAATCTCAGCAAACATTTTTTCACCCAATCTTGATGATACTTGCAAGTAATGATCAGTACACCAGTCCCACTTGGCTCTCCAAATTTCGTTCTTCTAGGTTAAACCGTTACTTTGCAGTAACCGTTTTCATGTTTAGGTTTCACTCTGTTTTCTCCTATATGGATACATGTAGTTCGAACTCTAAAACAAATGCGGTTTGTGCTAGCTCTTTGAAACTTGGCACAATAATGTAGTTCCAAGTTCTATCGCTATGGTTTCTGTCCTATTGAAGTAGCCCCAAGCAGAGACTGACGAGAATCACATTCATTGGAAGGGGTTCAAAATCTTCCAAAAAACTACGAGTTTCCTGAAATCTCAGCAAACATTTTTTCACCCAATCTTGATGATACTGACAGGTAATGATCAGTACACCAGTCCCACTTGGCTCACCAAATTTCGTTCTTCTAGGTTAAACCGTTCGTTTGCAGTAACCGTTTTCATGTTTAGGTTTCACTCTGTTTTCTCCTATATGGATACATGTAGTTGGAACTATAAATCAAACACGGTTTGTGCTAGCTCTTTGAAACTTGGCACAATAATGTAGTTCCAAGTTCTATCGCTATGGTTTGTGTCCTATGGAAGTAGACCCAAGCAGAGACTGACGAGAATCACATTCATTGGAAGGGGTTCAAAAGCTTCCAAAAAACTACGAGTTTCCTGAAATCTCAGCAAACATTTTTTCACCCAATCTTGATGATACTTGCGTGTAATGATCAGTACACCAGTCCCACTTGGCTCACCAAATTTCGTTCTTCTAGGTTAAACCATTCCTTTGCAGTAACCGTTTTCATGTTTAGGTTTCACTCTGTTTTATCCTATATGGATACATGTAGTTGGAACTCTAAATCAAACACGGTTTGTGCTGGCTCTTTGAAACTTGGCACAATAATGTAGTTCCAAGTTCTATCGCTATGGTTTGTGTCCTATGGAAGTACCCCAAGCAGAGACTGACGAGAATCACATTCATTGCAAGGGGTTGCCAAGCTTCCAAAAAACTACGAGTTTCCAGAAATCTCAGCAAACATTTTTTCACCCAATTTTTATGATACTTGCAGGTAACGATCAGTACACCAGTCCCACTTGGCTCACCAAATTTCGTTCTTCCAGGTTAAACCGTTCCTTTGCAGTAACCGTTTTCATGTTTAGGTTTCACTCTGTTTTCTCCTATATGAATACATGTAATTGGAACTCTAAATCAAACGCGGTTTGTGCTAGCTCTTTGAAACTTGGCACAATAATGTAGTTCCAAGTTCTATCGCTATGGTTTGTGTCCTATTAAAGAAGCCCCAAGCAGAGACTGACGAGAATCACATTCATTGGAAGGGGTTGCCAAGCTTCCAAAAAACTACGAGTTTCCTGAAATCTCAGCAAACATTTTTTCACCCAATCTTGATGATACTTGCAGGTAACGATCAGTACACCAGTCCCACTTGGCTCACCAAATTTCGTTCTTCTAGGTTAAACCGTTCCTTTGCAGGAACCGTTTTCATGTTTAGGTTTCACTCTGTTTTCTCCTATATGGATACATGTAGTTCGAACTCTAAAACAAACGCGGTTTGTGCTAGCTCTTTGAAACTTGGCACAATAATGTATTTCCAAGTTCTATCGCTATGGTTTGTGTCCTATGGAAGTAGACCCAAGCAGAGACTGACGAGAATCACATTCATTGGAAGGGGTTCAAAAGCTTACAAAAAACTACGAGTTTCCTGAAATCTCAGCAAACATTTTTTCACCCAATCTTGATGATACTTGCAGGTAATGATCAGTACACCAGTCCCACTTGGCTCACCAAATTTCGTTCTTCTAGGTTAAACCGTTCCTTTACAGTAACCGTTTTCATGTTTAGGTTTCCCTCTGTTTTCTCCTATATGGATACATGTAGTTGGAACTCTTAATCAAACACGGTTTCTGTTAGGTCTTTGAAACTTGTCACAATAATGTCGTTCCAAGTTCTATCGCTATGGTTTGTGTCCTACTGAAGTAGCCCCATGCAGAGACTGACGAGAATCACTTTCATTGAAAGGGTTTGCCAAGCTTACAAAAACACTACGAGTTTCCTGAAATCTCAGCAAACATTTTTTCACCAAATCTTGATGATACTGGCAGGTAATGATCAGTACACCAATCCCACTTGGCTCACGAAATTTCGTTCTTCTAGGTTAAACCGTTCCTTTGCAGTAACCGTTTTCATGTTTAGGTTTCACTCTGTTTTCTAATATATGGATACATGTAGTTGGAACTCTAAATCAAACACGGTTTGTGCTAGCTCTTTGAAACTTGGCACAATAATGTAGTTCCAAGTTCTATCGCTATAGTTTGTGTCCTATTGAAGTAGCCCCAAGCAGAGACTGACGAGAATCACATTAATTGGAAGGGGTTGCCAAGCTTCCAAAAAACTACGAGTTTCTTGAAATCTCAGCAAACATTTTTTCACCCAATCGTGATGATACTTGCAGGTAATGATCAGTACACCAGTCCCACTTGGCTCACCAAATTTCGTTCGTCTAGGTTAAACCGTTCCTTTGCAGTAACCGTTTTCATGTTTAGGTTTCACTCTGTTTTCTCCTATATGGATACATGTAGTTGGAACTCTAAATGAAACACGGTTTGTGCTAGCTCTTTGAAACTTGGCACAATAATGTAGTTCCAAGTTCTATCGCTATGGTTTGTGTCCTATTGAAGTAGCCCCAAGCAGAGACTGACGAGAATGACTTTCATTGAAAGGGGTTGCCAAGCTTCCAAAAAACTACTTGTTTCCTGAAATCTCAGCAAACAGTTTTTCACCCAATCTTGATGATACTGGCAGGTAATAATCAGTACACCAATCCCACTTGGCTCACCAAATTTCATTCTTCTACGTTAAACCGTTCCTTTGCAGTAACTGTTTTCATGTTTAGGTTTCACTCTGTTTTCTCCTATATAGATACATGTAGTTGGAACTCTAAATCAAACACGGTTTGTGCTAGCTCTTTGAAACTTGGCACAATAATGTAGTTCCAAGTTCTATCTCTATGGTTTGTGTCCTACTGATGTAGCCCCAAGCAGGGACTGACGAGAGTCACATTCATTGGAAGGGGTTGCCAAGCTTCCAAAAAACTACGTGTTTCCTGAAATCTCAGCAAACATTTCTTCACCCAATCTTGATGATACTGCCAGGTAATGATAAGTACACCAGTCCCACTTGGATCACCAAATTTCGTTCTTGTAGGTTAAACCGTTCCTTTGCAGTAACCGTTTTCATGTTTAGGTTTCACTCTGTTTTCTCCTAAATGGATACATGTAGTTGGAACTCTTAATCAAACACGGTTTCTGTTAGGTCTTTGAAACGTGGCACAATAAGGTAGTTCCAAGTTCTATCGCTATGGTTTGTGTCCTATTGAAGTAGCCCCAAGCAGAGACTGACGAGAATCACATTCATTGGAAAGGGTTCCCTAGCTTCCAAAAAACTGCGAGTTTCCTGAAATCTCAGCAAACATTTTTTCACCCAATCTTGATGATACTGGCAAGTAATGATAAGTACACCAATCCCACTTGGCTCACCAAATTTCGTTCTTCTAGGTTAAACCGTTCCTTTGCAGTAACCGTTTTCATGTTTAGGTTTCACTCTGTTTTCTCCTATATGGATACATGTAGGTGGAAGTCTAAATCAAACACGGTTTGTGCTAGCTCTTTGAAACTTGGCACAATAATGTAGTTCCAAGTTCTATCGCTATGGTTTGTGTCCTACCGAAGTAGCCCCAAACAGAGACTGACGAGAATCACTTTAATTGAAAGGGGTTGCCAAGCTTCCAAAAAACTAAGAGTTTCCTGAAATCTCAGCAAACATTTCTTCACCCAATATTGATGATACTGGCAGGTAATGATAAGTACACCAATCCTTCTTGGCTCACCAAATTTCGTTCTTCTAGGTTAAACCGTTCCTTTGCAGTAACTGTTTTCATGTTTAGGTTTCACTCTGTTTTCTCCTATATGGATACATGTATTTGGAACTCTAAATCAAACACGGTTTTTGCTAGATCTTTGAAACTTGGCACAATAATGTAGTTCCAAGTTCTATCGCTATGGTTGGTGTCCTATTGAAGTAGCCCCAAGCAGAGACTGACCAGAATCACATTCATTGGAAGGGGTTGCCAAGCTTCCAAAAATCTACGAATTTCCTGAAATCTCAGCAAACATTTTTTCACCCAATCTTGATGGTACTGGCAGGTAATGATCCATACACCAATCCCACTTGCTCACCAAATTTCGTTCTTCTAAGTTAAACCGTTCCTTTGCAGTAACCGTTTTCATGTTTAGGTTTCACTCTGTTTTCTCCTATATGGATACATGTAGTTGGAACTCTAAATCAAACACGGTTTGTGCTAGCTCTTTCAAACTTGGCACAATAATGTAGTTCCAAGTTCTATCGCTATGGTTTGTGTCCTATTGAAGTAGCCCCAAGCAGAGACTGACGAGAATCACATTCATTGGAAGGGGTTCCCTAGCTTCCAAAAAACTGCGAGTTTCCTGCAATCTCAGCAAACATTTTTTCACCCAATCTTGATGATACTGGCAAGTAATGATAAGTACACCAATCCCACTTGGCTCACCAAATTTCGTTCTTCTAGGTTAAACCGTTCCTTTGCAGTAACCGTTTTCATGTTTAGGTTTCACTCTGTTTTCTCCTATATGGATACATGTAGTTGGAAGTCTAAATCAAACACGGTTTGTGCTAGCTCTATGAAACTTGGCACAATAATGTACTTACAAGTTCTATCGCTATGGTTTGTGTCCTATGGAAGTAGCCCCAAGCAGAGACTGACGAGAATCACTTTCATTGAAAGGGGTTGCCAAGCTTCCAAAAAACTACGAGTTTCCTGAAATCTCAGCAAACATTTTTTCACCCAATCTTGATGATACTTGCAGGTAATGATCAGTACACCAATCCCACTTGCGTCAACAAATTTCGTTCTTCTAGGTTAAACCGTTCCTTTGTAGTAACCGTTTTCATGTTTAGGTTTCACTCTGTTTTCTCCTATATGGATACATGTAGTTGGAAGTCTAAATCAAACACGGTTTGTGCTAGCTCTATGAAACTTGGCACAATAATGTAGTTCCAATTTCTATCGCTTTGGATTGTGTCCTATTGAAGTAGCCCCAAGCAGAGACTGACGAGAATCACATTCATTGGAAGGGGTTGCCAAGCTTCCAAAAAACTACGTTTCCTGTAATCTCAGCAAACATTTTTTCAGCGAATCTTGATGACACTGGCAGGTAATGATAAGTACACCACTCCCACTTGGCTCAACAAATTTCGTTCTTCTACGTTAAACGGTTCCTTTTCAGGAACCGTTTTCATGTTTAGTTTTCACTCTGTTTTCTCCTATATGGAAACATGTAGTTGGAACTCTAAATCAAACACGGTTTGTGCAAGCTCATTGAAACTTGGCACAATAATGTAATTCCAAGTTCTATCGCTATGGTTTGTGTCCTATTGAAGTAGCCCCAAGCAGAGACTGACGAGAATCACATTCATTGGAAGGGGTTGCCAGGCTTCCAAAAAACTACGAGTTTCTTGAAATCTCAGAAAACATTTTTTCACCCAATCGTGATGATACTTGAGGGTAATGATCAATACACCAATCCCACTTGGCTCACCAAATCTCGTTCTTCTAGGTTAAACCGTTCCTTTTCAGTAACCGTTTTCATGTTTAGGTTTCACTCTGTTTTCTCCTATATGGATATATGTAGTTGGAACTCTAAATCAAACACGGTTTCTGTTAGGTCTTTGAAACTTGGCACAATAATGTAGTTCCAAGTTCTATCGCTATGGTTTGTGTCCTACTGAAGTAGCCCCAAGCAGAGACTGACGAGAATCACATTCATTGGAAGGGGTTGCCAAGCTTCCAAAAAACTACGAGTTTCTTGAAATCTCAGCAAACATTTTTTCACCCAATCTTGATGATACTTGCAGGTAATGATCAGTACACCAGTCCCACTTGGCTCACCAAATTTCGTTCTTGTAGCTTAAACCTTTCCTTTGCAGTAACCGTTTTCATGTTTAGGTTTCACTCTGTTTTCTCCTATATGGATACATGTAGTTGGAACTCTAAATCAAACACCGTTTCTGTTAGATCTTTGAAACTTGGCACAATAATGTAGTTCCAAGTTCCATCGCTATGGTCTGTGTCCTATTGAAGTAGCCCCAAGCAGAGACTGACGAGAATCTCTTTCATTGAAAGGGTTTGCCAAGCTTCCAAAGACCTACGTGTTTCCTGAAATCTCAGCAAACAGTTTTTCACCCAATCTTGATGATACTTGCAGGTAATGATCAGTACACAAGTCCCACTTGGCTCACCAAATTTCGTTCTTCTCGGTTAAACCGTTCCTTTGCAGTACCCGTTTTCATGTTTAGGTTTCACTCTGTTTTCTCCTATATGGATACATGTAGTTGGAACTCTAAATCAAACACGGTTTGTGCTAGCTCTTTGAAACTTGGCACAATTATGTAGTTGCAAGTTCTATCGCTATGGTTTGTGTCCTATGGAAGTCGACCCAAGCAGAGACTGACGAGAATCAAATTCATTGGAAGGAGTTCAAAAGCTTCCAAAAAACTACGAGTTTCCTGAAATCTCAGCAAACATTTTTTCACCCAATCTTGATGATACTTGCAGGTAATGATCAGTACACCAGTCCCACTTGGCTCACCAAATTTTGTTCTTCTAGGTTAAACCGTTCGTTTGCAGTAACCGTTTTCATGTTTAGGTTTCACTCTGTTTTCTCCTATATGGATACATGTAGTTGGAACTCTAAATCAAACACAGTTTGTGCTAGCTCTTTGAAACTTGGCACAATAATGTAGTTCCAAGTTCTATCGCTATGGTTTGTGTCCTATTGAAGTAGCCCCAAGCAGAGACTGACGAGAATCACATTTATTGAAAGGGGTTGCCAAGCTTCCAAAAAACTACGAGTTTCCTGAAATCTCAGCAAACATTTTTTTCACCAATCTTGATGATACTGGCAGGTAATGATCAGTACACCAGTCCCACTTGGCTCACCAAATTTCGTTCTACTAGGTTAAACCGTTCCTTTGCAGTAACCGTTTTCATGTTTAGGTTTCACTCTGTTTTCTCCTATATGGATACATGTAGTGGGAACTCTAAATCAAAACACGGTTTGTGCTAGCTCTTTGAAACTTGGCACAATAATATACTTCCAAGTTCTATCGCTATGGTTTGTGTCCTATGGATGTAGCCCCAAGCAGAGACTGACGAGAATCACATTCATTGGAAGGAGTTCAAAAGTTTCCAAAAAGTACACGTTTCCTGAAATCTCAGCAAACATTTTTTCACCCAATCTTGATGATACTTGCAGGTAATGATCAGTATACCAGTCCACTTGGCTCACCAAATTTCGTTCTTCTATGTTAAACCGTTCCTTTGCAGTAACCGTTTTCATGTTTAGGTTTCACTCTGTTTTCTCCTATATGGATACATGTAGTTGGAACTCTAAATCAAACGCGGTTTGTGCAAGCTCATTGAAACTTGGCACAATAATGTAGTTCCAAGTTCTATCGCTATGGTTTGTGTCCTATTTAAGTAGCCCCAAGCAGAGACTGACGAGAATCACATTCATTGGAAGGGGTTCAAAAGCTTCCAAAAAACTACGAGTTTCCTGAAATCTCAGCAAACATTTTTTCACCCAATCTTGATGATACTTGCAGGAAATGATCAGTACACCAATCCAACTTGGCTCACCAAATTTCGTTCTACTAGGTTAAACCGTTCCTTTGCAGTAACCGTTTTCATGTTTAGGTTTCACTCTGTTTTCTCCTATATGGATACATGTAGTGGGAACTCTAAATCAAACACGGTTTGTGCTAGCTCTTGGAAACTTGGCACAATAATGTACTTCCAAGTTCTATCGCTATGGTTTGTGTCCTATTGGAGTATCCCCAAGCAGAGACTGACGAGAATCACATTCATTGAAAGGGGTTGCCAAGCTTCCAAAAAACTACGAGTTTCCTGAAATCTCAGCAAACATTTTTTCACCCAATCTTGATGATACTTGCAAGTAATGATCAGTACACCAGTCCCACTTGACTCACCATATTTCGTTCTTCTAGGTTAAACCGTTACTTTGCAGTAACCGTTTTCATGTTTAGGTTTCACTCTGTTTTCTCCTATATGGATACATGTAGTTCGAACTCTAAAACAAACGCGGTTTGTGCTAGCTCTTTGAAACTTGGCACATTAATGTAGTTCCAAGTTCTATCGCTATGGTTTGTGTCCTATGGAAGTAGACCCAAGCAGAGACTGACGAGAATCACATTCATTGGAAGGGGTTCAAAAGCTTCCAAAAAACTACGAGTTTCCTGAAATCTCAGCAAACATTTTTTCACCCAATCTTGATGATACTTGCAGGTAATGATCAGTACACCAATCCAACTTGGCTCACCAAATTTCGTTCTACTAGGTTAAACCGTTCCTTTGCAGTAACCGTTTTCATGTTTAGGTTTCACTCTGTTTTCTCCTATATGGATACATGTAGTGGGAACTCTAAATCAAACACGGTTTGTGCTAGCTCTTTGAAACTTGGCACAATAATGTACTTCCAAGTTCTATCGCTATGGTTTGTGTCCTAATGAAGTATCCCCAAGCAGAGACTGACGAGAATCACATTCATTGAAAGGGGTTGCCAAGCTTCCAAAAAACTACGAGTTTCCTGAAATCTCAGCAAACATTTTTTCACCCAATCTTGATGATACTTGCAAGTAATGATCAGTACACCAGTCCCACTTGGCTCACCATATTTCGTTCTTCTAGGTTAAACCGTTACTTTGCAGTAACCGTTTTCATGTTTAGGTTTCACTCTGTTTTCTCCTATATGGATACATGTAGTTCGAACTCTAAAACAAACGCGGTTTGTGCTAGCTCTTTGAAACTTGGCACATTAATGTAGTTCCAGTTCTATCGCTATGGTTTTGTGTCCTATGGAAGTAGACCCAAGCAGAGACTGACGAGAATCACATTCATTGGAAGGGGTTCAAAAGCTTACAAAAAACTACGAGTTTCCTGAAATCTCAGCAAACATTTTTTCACCCAATCTTGATGATACTTGCAGGTAATGATCAGTACACCAGTCCCACTTGGCTCACCAAATTTCGTTCTTCTAGGTTAAACCGTTCCTTTGCAGTAACCGTTTTCATGTTTAGGTTTCACTCTGTTTTCTCCTATATGGATACATGTAGTTGGAACTCTAAATGAAACACGGTTTGTGCTAGCTCTTTGAAACTTGACACAATAATGTAGTTCCAAGTTCTATCGCTATGGTTTGTGTCCTATGGAAGTAGCCCCAAGCAGAGACTGACGAGAATCACATTCATTGCAAGGGGTTGCCAAGCTTCCAAAAAACTACGAGTTTCCAGAAATCTCAGCAACATTTTTTCACCCAATCTTGATGATACTTGCAGGTAACGATCAGTACACCAGTCCCATTTGGCTCACCAAATTTCGTTCTTCCAGGTTAAACCGTTCCTTTGCAGTAACCGTTTTCATGTTTAGGTTTCACTCTGTTTTCTCCTATATGGATACATGTAGTTGGAACTCTAAATCAAACGCGGTTTGTGCTAGCTCATTGAAACTTGGCACAATAATGTAGTTCCAAGTTCTATCGCTATGGTTTGTGTCCTATGGAAGTAGCCCCAAGCAGAGACTGACGAGAATCACATTCATTGGAAGGGGTTCAAAAGCTTCCAAAAAACTACGAGTTTCCTGAAATCTCAGCAAACATTTTTTCACCCAATCTTGATGATACTTGCAGGTAATGATCAGTACACCAGTCCCACTTGGCTCACCAAATTTCGTTCTTCTAGGTTAAACCGTTCCTTTGCAGTAACCATTTTCATGTTTAGGTTTCACTCTGTTTTCTCCTATATGGATACATGTATTTGGAACTCTAAATCAAACACGGTTTGTGCTAGCTCTTTGAAACTTGGCAAAATAATGTAGTTCCAAGTTCCATCGCTATGGTTTGTGTCCTATTAAAGTAGCCCCAAGCAGAGACTGACGAGAATCACATTCATTGGAAGGGGTTGCCAAGCTTCCAAAAAACTACGAGTTTCCTGAAATCTCAGCAAACATTTTTTCACCCAATCTTGATGATACTTGCAGGTAACGATCAGTACACCAGTCCCACTTGGCTCACCAAATTTAGTTCTTCTTGGTTAAACCGTTCCTTTGCAGTAACCGTTTTCATGTTTAGGTTTCACTCTGTTTTCTCCTATGTGGATTACATGTAGTTGGAACTCTAAATCAAACACGGTTTTGCTAGCACTTTGAAACTTGGCACAATAATGTAGTTCCAAGTTCTATCGCTATGGTTTGTGTCCTATGGATGTAGCCCCAAGCAGAGACTGACGAGAATCACATTCATTGGAAGGAGTTCAAAAGTTTCCAAAAGTACACGTTTCCTGAAATCTCAGCAAACATTTTTTCACCCAATCTTGATGATACTTGCAAGTAATGATCAGTACACCAGTCCACTTGGCTCACCATATTTCGTTCTTCTAGGTTAAACCGTTACTTTGCAGTAACCGTTTTCATGTTTAGGTTTCACTCTGTTTTCTCCTATATGGATACATGTAGTTCGAACTCTAAAACAAACGCGGTTTGTGCTAGCTCTTTGAAACTTGGCACAATAATGTAGTTCCAAGTTCTATCGCTATGGTTTGTGTCCTATTGAAGTATCCCCAAGCAGAGACTGACGAGAATCACATTCATTGGAAGGGGTTCAAAAGCTTCCAAAAAACTACGAGTTTCCTGAAATCTCAGCAAACATTTTTTCACCCAATCTTGATGATACTTGCAGGTAATGATCAGTACACCAGTCCCACTTGGCTCACCAAATTTCGTTCTTCTAGGTTAAACCGTTCCTTTGCAGTAACCGTTTTCATGTTTAGTGTTTCCTCTGTTTTCTCCTATATGGATACATGTAGTTGGAACTCTAAATCAAACACTGTTTGTGCTAGTTCTTTGAATCTTGGCACAATAATGTAGTTCCAAGTTCTATCGCTATGGTTGTGTCCTATGGAAGTAGCCCCAAGCAGAGACTGACGGAGAATCACATTCATTGGAAGGGGTTGCCAAGCTTCCAAAAAACTACGAGTTTCCAGAAATCTCAGCAAACATTTTTTCACCCAATCTTGATGATACTTGCAGGTAACTATCAGTACACCAGTCCCATTTGGCTCACCAAATTTCGTTCTTCCAGGTTAAACCGTTCCTTTGCAGTAACCGTTTTCATGTTTAGGTTTCACTCTGTTTTCTCCTATATGGATACATGTAGTTGGAACTCTAAATCAAACGCGGTTTGTGCTAGCTCATTGAAACTTGGCACAATAAATGTAGTTCCAAGTTCTATCGCTATGGTTTGTGTGCTATGGAAGTACCCCAAGCAGAGACTGACGAGAATCACATTCATTGCAAGGGGTTGCCAAGCTTCCAAAAAACTACGAGTTTCCAGAAATCTCAGCAAACATTTTTTCACCCAATTTTTATGATACTTGCAGGTAACGATCAGTACACCAGTCCCACTTGGCTCACCAAATTTCGTTCTTCCAGGTTAAACCGTTCCTTTGCAGTAACCGTTTTCATGTTTAGGTTTCACTCTGTTTTCTCCTATATGGATACATGTAGTTGGAACTCTAAATCAAACACGGTTTTTGCTAGCTCTTTGAAACTTGGCACAATAATGTACTTCCAAGTTCTATCGCTATGGTTTGTGTCCTATGGATGTAGCCCCAAGCAGAGACTGACGAGAATCACATTCATTGGAAGGAGTTCAAAAGCTTCCAAAAAGTACACGTTTCCTGAAATCTCAGCAAACATTTTTTCACCCAATCTTGATGATACTTGCAAGTAATGATCAGTACACCAGTCCCACTTTTTCTCACCATATTTCGTTCTTCTAGGTTAAACCATTACTTTGCAGTAACCGTTTTCATGTTTAGGTTTCACTCTGTTTTCTCCTATATGCATACATGTAGTTCGAACTCTAAAACAAACGCGGTTTGTGCTAGCTCTTTGAAACTTGGCACAATAATGTAGTTCCAAGTTCTATCGCTATGGTTTGTGTCCTATGGAAGTAGACCCAAGCAGAGACTGACGAGAATCACATTCATTGGAAGGGGTTCAAAAGCTTCCAAAAAACTACGAGTTTCCTGAAATCTCAGCAAACATTTTTTCACCCAATCTTGATGATACTTGCAGGTAATGATCAGTACACCAGTCCCACTTGGCTCACCAAATTTCGTTCTTCTAGGTTAAACCGTTCCTTTGCAGTAACCGTTTTCATGTTTAGGTTTCCCTCTGTTTTCTCCTATATGGATACATGTAGTTGGAACTCTAAATCAAACACTGTTTGTGCTAGTTCTTTGAATCTTGGCACAATAATGTAGTTCCAAGTTCTATCGCTATGGTTTGTGTCCTATGGAAGTAGCCCCAAGCAGAGACTGACGAGAATCACATTCATTGGAAGGGGTTCAAAAGCTTCCAAAAAACTACGAGTTTCCTGAAATCTCAGCAAACATTTTTTCACCCAATCTTGATGATACTTGCAGGTAATGATCAGTACACCAGTCCCACTTGGCTCACCAAATTTCGTTCTTCTAGGTTAAACCATTCCTTTGCAGTAACCGTTTTCATGTTTAGGTTTCACTCTGTTTTCTCCTATATGGATACATGTAGTTGGAACTCTAAATCAAACGCGGTTTGTGCAAGCTCATTGAAACTTGGCACAATAATGTAGTTCCAAGTTCTATCGCTATGGTTTGTGTCCTATTTAAGTAGCCCCAAGCAGAGACTGACGAGAATCACATTCATTGGAAGGGATTCAAAAGCTTCCAAAAAACTACGAGTTTCCTGAAATCTCAGCAAACATTTTTTCACCCAATCTTGATGATACTTGCAGGTAATGATCAGTACACCAATCCAACTTGGCTCACCAAATTTCGTTCTACTAGGTTAAACCGTTCCTTTGCAGTAACCGTTTTCATGTTTAGGTTTCACTCTGTTTTCTCCTATATGGATACATGTAGTGGGAACTCTAAATCAAACACGGTTTGTGCTAGCTCTTTGAAACTTGGCACAATAATGTACTTCCAAGTTCTATCGCTATGGTTTGTGTCCTATTGAAGTATCCCCAAGCAGAGACTTACGAGAATCACATTCATTGAAAGGGGTTGCCAAGCTTCCAAAAAACTACGAGTTTCCTGAAATCTCAGCAAACATTTTTTCACCCAATCTTGATGATACTTGCAGGTAATGATCAGTACACCAGTCCCACTTGGCTCACCAAATTTCGTTCTTCTAGGTTAAACAGTTCCTTTGCAGTAACCGTTTTCATGTTTAGGTTTCACTCTGTTTTCTCCTATATGGATACATGTAGTTGGAACTCTAAATCAAACACGGTTTGTGCTAGCTCTTTGAAACTTGGAACAATAATGTAGTTCCAAGTTCTATCGCTATGGTTTGTGTCCTATGGAAGTACCCCAAGCAGAGACTGACGAGAATCACATTCATTGCAAGGGGTTGCCAAGCTTCCAAAAAACTACGAGTTTCCAGAAATCTCAGCAAACATTTTTTCACCCAATTTTCATGATACTTGCAGGTAACGATCAGTACACCAGTCCCACTTGGCTCACCAAATTTCGTTCTTCCAGGTTAAACCGTTCCTTTGCAGTAACCGTTTTCATGTTTAGGTTTCACTCTGTTTTCTCCTATATGGATACATGTAGTTGGAACTCTAAATCAAACGCGGTTTGTGCTAGCTCTTTGAAACTTGGCACAATAATGTAGTTCCAAGTTCTATCGCTATGGTTTGTGTCCTATTAAAGAAGCCCCAAGCAGAGACTGACGAGAATCACATTCATTGGAAGGGGTTGCCAAGCTACCAAAATACTACGAGTTTCCTGAAATCTCAGCAAACATTTTTTCACCCAATCTTGATGATACTTGCAGGTAACGATCAGTACACCAGTCCCACTTGGCTCACCAAATTTCGTTCTTCTAGGTTAAACCGTTCCTTTGCAGTAACCGTTTTCATGTTTAGGTTTCACTCTGTTTTCTCCTATATGGATACATATAGTTGGAACTCTAAATCAAACACGGTTTTTGCTAGCTCTTTGAAACTTGGCACAATAATGTACTTCCAAGTTCTATCGCTATGGTTTGTGTCCTATGGATGTAGCCCCAAGCAGAGACTGACGAGAATCACATTCATTGGAAGGAGTTCAAAAGTTTCCAAAAAGTACACGTTTCCTGAAATCTCAGCAAACATTTTTTCACCCAATCTTGATGATACTTGCAAGTAATGATCAGTACACCAGTCCCACTTGGCTCACCATATTTCGTTCTTCTAGGTTAAACCGTTACTTTGCAGTAACCGTTTTCATGTTTAGGTTTCACTCTGTTTTCTCCTATATGGATACATGTAGTTGGAACTCTAAATCAAACGCGGTTTGTGCTAGCTCATTGAAACTTGGCACAATAATGTAGTTCCAAGTTCTATCGCTATGGTTTGTGTCCTATTAAAGTAGCCCCAAGCAGAGACTGACGAGAATCACATTCATTGGAAGGGGTTGCCAAGCTTCCAAAAAACTACGAGTTTCCTGAAATCTCAGCAAACATTTTTTCACCCAATCTTGATGATACTTGCAGGTAACGATCAGTACACCAGTCCCACTTGGCTCACCAAATTTCGTTCTTCTAGGTTAAACCGTTCCTTTGCAGTAACCGTTTTCATGTTTAGGTTTCACTCTGTTTTCTCCTATATGGATACATGTAGTTGGAACTCTAAATCAAACACGGTTTTTGCTAGCTCTTTGAAACTTGGCACAATAATGTACTTCCAAGTTCTATCGCTATGGTTTGTGTCCTATTAAAGAAGCCCCAAGCAGAGACTGACGAGAATCACATTCATTGGAAGGGGTTGCCAAGCTTCCAAAAAACTACGAATTTCCTGAAATCTCAGCAAACATTTTTTCACCCAATCTTGATGATACTTGCAGGTAACGATCAGTACACCAGTCCCACTTGGCTCACCATATTTCGTTCTTCTAGGTTAAACCGTTACTTTGCAGTAACCGTTTTCATGTTTAGGTTTCACTCTGTTTTCTCCTATATGGATACATGTAGTTCGAACTCTAAAACAAACGCGGTTTGTGCTAGCTCTTTGAAACTTGGCACAATAATGTAGTTCCAAGTTCTATCGCTATGGTTTCTGTCCTATTGAAGTAGCCCCAAGCAGAGACTGACGAGAATCACATTCATTGGAAGGGGTTCAAAAGCTTCCAAAAAACTACGAGTTTCCTGAAATCTCAGCAAACATTTTTTCACCCAATCTTGATGATACTGGCAGGTAATGATCAGTACACCAGTCCCACTTGGCTCACCAAATTTCGTTCTTCTAGGTTAAACCGTTCCTTTGCAGTAACCGTTTTCATGTTTAGGTTTCACTCTGTTTTCTCCTATATGGATACATGTAGTTGGAACTCTAAATCAAACACGGTTTTTGCTAGCTCTTTGAAACTTGGCACAATAATGTAGTTCCAAGTTCTATCGCTATGGTTTGTGTCCTATGGTAGTAGCCCCAAGCAGAGACTGACGAGAATCACATTCATTGGAAGGGGTTCAAAAGCTTCCAAAAAACTACGAGTTTCCTGAAATCTCAGCAAACATTTTTTCACCCATCTTGATGATACTTGCAGGTAATGATCAGTACACCAGTCCCACTTGGCTCACCAAATTTCGTTCTTCTAGGTTAAACCGTTCCTTTGCAGTAACCATTTTCATGTTTAGGTTTCAGTCTGTTTTCTCCTATATGGATACATGTATTTGGAACTCTAAATCAAACACGGTTTGTGCTAGCTCTTTGAAACTTGGCAAAATAATGTAGTTCCAAGTTCCATCGCTATGGTTTGTGTCCTATTAAAGTAGCCCCAAGCAGAGACTGACGAGAATCACATTCATTGGAAGGGGTTGCCAAGCTTCCAAAAAACTACGAGTTTCCTGAAATCTCAGCAAACATTTTTTCACCCAATCTTGATGATACTTGCAGGTAACGATCAGTACACCAGACCCACTTGGCTCACCAAATTTAGTTCTTCTTGGTTAAACCGTTTCCTTTGCAGTAACCGTTTTCATGTTTAGGTTTCACTCTGTTTTCTCCTATATGGATACATGTAGTTGGAACTCTAAATCAAACACGGTTTTGCTAGCACTTTGAAACTTGGCACAATAATGTACTTCCAAGTTCTATCGCTATGGTTTGTGTCCTATGGATGTAGCCCCAAGCAGAGACTGACGAGAATCACATTCATTGGAAGGGGTTCAAAAGCTTCCAAAAAACTACGAGTTTCCTGAAATCTCAGCAAACATTTTTTCACCCAATCTTGATGATACTTGCAGGTAATGATCAGTACACCAATCCAACTTGGCTCACCAAATTTCGTTCTACTAGGTTAAACCGTTCCTTTGCAGTAACCGTTTTCATGTTTAGGTTTCACTCTGTTTTCTCCTATATGGATACATGTAGTGGGAACTCTAAATCAAACACGGTTTGTGCTAGCTCTTTGAAACTTGGCACAATAATGTACTTCCAAGTTCTATCGCTATGGTTTGTGTCCTATTGAAGTATCCCCAAGCAGAGACTTACGAGAATCACATTCATTGAAAGGGGTTGCCAAGCTTCCAAAAAACTACGAGTTTCCTGAAATCTCAGCAAACATTTTTTCACCCAATCTTGATGATACTTGCAGGTAATGATCAGTACACCAGTCCCACTTGGCTCACCAAATTTCGTTCTTCTAGGTTAAACAGTTCCTTTGCAGTAACCGTTTTCATGTTTAGGTTTCACTCTGTTTTCTCCTATATGGATACATGTAGTTGGAACTCTAAATCAAACACGGTTTGTGCTAGCTCTTTGAAACTTGGAACAATAATGTAGTTCCAAGTTCTATCGCTATGGTTTGTGTCCTATGGAAGTACCCCAAGCAGAGACTGACGAGAATCACATTCATTGCAAGGGGTTGCCAAGCTTCCAAAAAACTACGAGTTTCCAGAAATCTCAGCAAACATTTTTTCACCCAATTTTCATGATACTTGCAGGTAACGATCAGTACACCAGTCCCACTTGGCTCACCAAATTTCGTTCTTCCAGGTTAAACCGTTCCTTTGCAGTAACCGTTTTCATGTTTAGGTTTCACTCTGTTTTCTCCTATATGGATACATGTAGTTGGAACTCTAAATCAAACGCGGTTTGTGCTAGCTCTTTGAAACTTGGCACAATAATGTAGTTCCAAGTTCTATCGCTATGGTTTGTGTCCTATTAAAGAGCCCCAAGCAGAGACTGACGAGAATCACATTCATTGGAAGGGGTTGCCAAGCTACCAAAATACTACGAGTTCCTGAAATCTCAGCAAACATTTTTTCACCCAATCTTGATGATACTTGCAGGTAACGATCAGTACACCAGTCCCACTTGGCTCACCAAATTTCGTTCTTCTAGGTTAAACCGTTCCTTTGCAGTAACCGTTTTCATGTTTAGGTTTCACTCTGTTTTCTCCTATATGGATACATATAGTTGGAACTCTAAATCAAACACGGTTTTTGCTAGCTCTTTGAAACTTGGCACAATAATGTACTTCCAAGTTCTATCGCTATGGTTTGTGTCCTATGGATGTAGCCCCAAGCAGAGACTGACGAGAATCACATTCATTGGAAGGAGTTCAAAAGTTTCCAAAAAGTACACGTTTCCTGAAATCTCAGCAAACATTTTTTCACCCAATCTTGATGATACTTGCAAGTAATGATCAGTACACCAGTCCCACTTGGCTCACCATATTTCGTTCTTCTAGGTTAAACCGTTCCTTTGCAGTAACCGTTTTCATGTTTAGGTTTCACTCTGTTTTCTCCTATATGGATACATGTAGTTCGAACTCTAAAACAAACGCGGTTTGTGCTAGCTTTTGAAACTTGGCACAATAATGTAGTTCCAAGTTCTATCGCTATGGTTTGTGTCCTATGGAATTAGACCCAAGCAGAGACTGACGAGAATCACATTCATTGGAAGGGGTTCAAAACCTTCCAAAAAACTACGAGTTTCCTGAAATCTCAGCAAACATTTTTTCACCCAATCTTGATGATACTTGCAGGTAATGATCAGTACACCAGTCCCACTTGGCTCACCAAATTTCGTTCTTCTAGGTTAAACCGTTCCTTTGCAGTAACTGTTTTCATGTTTAGGTTTCCCTCTGTTTTCTCCTATATGGATACATGTAGTTGGAACTCTAAATCAAACACTGTTTGTGCTAGTTCTTTGAATCTTGGCACAATAATGTAGTTCCAATTTCTATCGCTATGGTTTGTGTCCTATGGAATTAGCCCCAAGCAGAGACTGACGAGAATCACATTCATTGGAAGGGGTTCAAAAGCTTCCAAAAAACTACGAGTTTCCTGAAATCTCAGCAAACATTTTTTCACCCAATCTTGATGATACTTGCAGGTAATGATCAGTACACCAGTCCCACTTGGCTCACCAAATTTCGTTCTTCTAGGTTAAACCGTTCCTTTGCAGTAACCGTTTTCATGTTTAGGTTTCACTCTGTTTTCTCCTATATGGATACATGTAGTTGGAACTCTAAATCAAACGCGGTTTGTGCAAGCTCATTGAAACTTGGCACAATAATGTAGTTCCAAGTTCTATCGCTATGGTTTGTGTCCTATTTAAGTAGCCCCAAGCAGAGACTGACGAGAATCACATTCATTGGAAGGGATTCAAAAGCTTCCAAAAAACTACGAGTTTCCTGAAATCTCAGCAAACATTTTTTCACCCAATCTTGATGATACTTGCAGGTAATGATCAGTACACCAATCCAACTTGGCTCACCAAATTTCGTTCTACTAGGTTAAACCGTTCCTTTGCAGTAACCGTTTTCATGTTTAGGTTTCACTCTGTTTTCTCCTATATGGATACATGTATTTGGAACTCTAAATCAAACACGGTTTGTGCTAGCTCTTTGAAACTTGGCACAATAATGTACTTCCAAGTTCTATCGCTATGGTTTGTGTCCTATTGAAGTATCCCCAAGCAGAGACTGACGAGAATCACATTCATTGAAAGGGGTTGCCAAGCTTCC
The DNA here is from genome assembly GCF_045843805.1 of Urocitellus parryii. NCBI lineage: Eukaryota > Metazoa > Chordata > Mammalia > Rodentia > Sciuridae > Urocitellus > Urocitellus parryii. The sequence goes on from NW_027554231.1 coordinate 69,936, forward strand.
AAAAAACTACGAGTTTCCTGAAATCTCAGCAAACATTTTTTCACCCAATCTTGATGATACTTGCAAGTAATGATCAGTACACCAGTCCCACTTGGCTCACCATATTTCGTTCTTCTAGGTTAAACCGTTACTTTGCAGTAACCGTTTTCATGTTTAGGTTTCACTCTGTTTTCTCCTATATGGATACATGTAGTTGGAACTCTAAATCAAACGCGGTTTGTGCTAGCTCATTGAAACTTGGCACAATAATGTAGTTCCAAGTTCTATCGCTATGGTTTTGTGTCCTATTAAAGTAGCCCCAAGCAGAGACTGACGAGAATCACATTCATTGGAAGGGGTTGCCAAGCTTCCAAAAAACTACGAGTTTCCTGAAATCTCAGCAAACATTTTTCACCCAATCTTGATGATACTTGCAGGTAACGATCAGTACACCAGTCCCACTTGGCTCACCAAATTTCGTTCTTCTAGGTTAAACCGTTCCTTTGCAGTAACCGTTTTCATGTTTAGGTTTTCACTCTGTTTTCTCCTATATGGATACATGTAGTTGGAACTCTAAATCAAACACGGTTTTTGCTAGCTCTTTGAAACTTGGCACAATAATGTACTTCCAAGTTCTATCGCTATGGTTTGTGTCCTATTAAAGAACCCCCAAGCAGAGACTGACGAGAATCACATTCATTGGAAGGGGTTGCCAAGCTTCCAAAAAACTACGAATTTCCTGAAATCTCAGCAAACATTTTTTCACCCAATCTTGATGATACTTGCAGGTAACGATCAGTACACCAGTCCCACTTGGCTCACATATTTCGTTCTTCTAGGTTAAACCGTTACTTTTCAGTAACCGTTTTCATGTTTAGGTTTCACTCTGTTTTCTCCTATATGGATACATGTAGTTCGAACTCTAAAACAAACGCGGTTTGTGCTAGCTCTTTGAAACTTGGCACAATAATGTAGTTCCAAGTTCTATCGCTATGGTTTCTGTCCTATTGAAGTAGCCCCAAGCAGAGACTGACGAGAATCACATTCATTGGAAGGGGTTCAAAAGCTTCCAAAAAACTACGAGTTTCCTGAAATCTCAGCAAACATTTTTTCACCCAATCTTGATGATACTTGGCAGGTAATGAATCAGTACACCAGTCCCACTTGGCTCACCAAATTTCGTTCTTTCTAGGTTAAACCGTTCCTTTGCAGTAACCGTTTTCATGTTTAGGTTTCACTCTGTTTTCTCCTATAATGGATACATGTAGTTGGAACTCTAAATCAAACACGGTTTTTGCTAGCTCTTTGAAACTTGGCACAATAATGTAGTTCCAAGTTCTATCGCTATGGTTTGTGTCCTATGGAAGTAGCCCCAAGCAGAGACTGACGAGAATCACATTCATTGGAAGGGGTTCAAAAGCTTCCAAAAAACTACGAGTTTCCTGAAATCTCAGCAAACATTTTTTCACCCATCTTGATGATACTTGCAGGTAATGATCAGTACACCAGTCCCACTTGGCTCACCAAATTTCGTTCTTCTAGGTTAAACCGTTCCTTTGCAGTAACCATTTTCATGTTTAGGTTTCAGTCTGTTTTCTCCTATATGGATACATGTATTTGGAACTCTAAATCAAACACGGTTTTGCTAGCACTTTGAAACTTGGCACAATAATGTACTTCCAAGTTCTATCGCTATGGTTTGTGTCCTATGGATGTAGCCCCAAGCAGAGACTGACGAGAATCACATTCATTGGAAGGGGTTCAAAAGCTTCCAAAAAACTACGAGTTTCCTGAAATCTCAGCAAACATTTTTTCACCCAATCTTGATGATACTTGCAGGTAATGATCAGTACACCAATCCAACTTGGCTCACCAAATTTCGTTCTACTAGGTTAAACCGTTCCTTTGCAGTAACCGTTTTCATGTTTAGGTTTCACTCTGTTTTCTCCTATATGGATACATGTAGTGGGAACTCTAAATCAAACACGGTTTGTGCTAGCTCTTTGAAACTTGGCACAATAATGTACTTCCAAGTTCTATCGCTATGGTTTGTGTCCTATTGAAGTATCCCCAAGCAGAGACTTACGAGAATCACATTCATTGAAAGGGGTTGCCAAGCTTCCAAAAAACTACGAGTTTCCTGAAATCTCAGCAAACATTTTTTCACCCAATCTTGATGATACTTGCAGGTAATGATCAGTACACCAGTCCCACTTGGCTCACCAAATTTCGTTCTTCTAGGTTAAACAGTTCCTTTGCAGTAACCGTTTTCATGTTTAGGTTTCACTCTGTTTTCTCCTATATGGATACATGTAGTTGGAACTCTAAATCAAACACGGTTTGTGCTAGCTCTTTGAAACTTGGAACAATAATGTAGTTCCAAGTTCTATCGCTATGGTTTGTGTCCTATGGAAGTACCCCAAGCAGAGACTGACGAGAATCACATTCATTGCAAGGGGTTGCCAAGCTTCCAAAAAACTACGAGTTTCCAGAAATCTCAGCAAACATTTTTTCACCCAATTTTCATGATACTTGCAGGTAACGATCAGTACACCAGTCCCACTTGGCTCACCAAATTTCGTTCTTCCAGGTTAAACCGTTCCTTTGCAGTAACCGTTTTCATGTTTAGGTTTCACTCTGTTTTCTCCTATATGGATACATGTAGTTGGAACTCTAAATCAAACGCGGTTTGTGCTAGCTCTTTGAAACTTGGCACAATAATGTAGTTCCAAGTTCTATCGCTATGGTTTGTGTCCTATTAAAGAAGCCCCAAGCAGAGACTGACGAGAATCACATTCATTGGAAGGGGTTGCCAAGCTTCCAAAAAACTACGAATTTCCTGAAATCTCAGCAAACATTTTTTCACCCAATCTTGATGATACTTGCAGGTAACGATCAGTACACCAGTCCCACTTGGCTCACCATATTTCGTTCTTCTAGGTTAAACCGTTACTTTGCAGTAACCGTTTTCATGTTTAGGTTTCACTCTGTTTTCTCCTATATGGATACATGTAGTTCGAACTCTAAAACAAACGCGGTTTGTGCTAGCTCTTTGAAACTTGGCACAATAATGTAGTTCCAAGTTCTATCGCTATGGTTTCTGTCCTATTGAAGTAGCCCCAAGCAGAGACTGACGAGAATCACATTCATTGGAAGGGGTTCAAAGCTTCCAAAAACTACGAGTTTCCTGAAATCTCAGCAAACATTTTTTCACCCAATCTTGATGATACTGGCAGGTAATGATCAGTACACCAGTCCCACTTGGCTCACCAAATTTCGTTCTTCTAGGTTAAACCGTTCCTTTGCAGTAACCGTTTTCATGTTTAGGTTTCACTCTGTTTTCTCCTATATGGATACATGTAGTTGGAACTCTAAATCAAACACGGTTTTTGCTAGCTCTTGAAACTTGGCACAATAATGTAGTTCCAAGTTCTATCGCTATGGTTTGTGTCCTATGGAAGTAGCCCCAAGCAGAGACTGACGAGAATCACATTCATTGGAAGGGGTTCAAAAGCTTCCAAAAAACTACGAGTTTCCTGAAATCTCAGCAAACATTTTTTCACCCATCTTGATGATACTTGCAGGTAATGATCAGTACACCAGTCCCACTTGGCTCACCAAATTTCGTTCTTCTAGGTTAAACCGTTCCTTTGCAGTAACCATTTTCATGTTTAGGTTTCAGTCTGTTTTCTCCTATATGGATACATGTATTTGGAACTCTAAATCAAACACGGTTTGTGCTAGCTCTTTGAAACTTGGCAAAATAATGTAGTTCCAAGTTCCATCGCTATGGTTTGTGTCCTATTAAAGTAGCCCCAAGCAGAGACTGACGAGAATCACATTCATTGGAAGGGGTTGCCAAGCTTCCAAAAAACTACGAGTTTCCTGAAATCTCAGCAAACATTTTTTCACCCAATCTTGATGATACTTGCAGGTAACGATCAGTACACCAGACCCACTTGGCTCACCAAATTTAGTTCTTCTTGGTTAAACCGTTCCTTTGCAGTAACCGTTTTCATGTTTAGGTTTCACTCTGTTTTCTCCTATATGGATACATGTAGTTGGAACTCTAAATCAAACACGGTTTTGCTAGCACTTTGAAACTGGCACAATAATGTACTTCCAAGTTCTATCGCTATGGTTTGTGTCCTATGGATGTAGCCCCAAGCAGAGACTGACGAGAATCACATTCATTGAAGGGGTTCAAAAGCTTCCAAAAAACTACGAGTTTCCTGAAATCTCAGCAAACATTTTTTCACCCAATCTTGATGATACTTGCAGGTAATGATCAGTACACCAATCCAACTTGGCTCACCAAATTTCGTTCTACTAGGTTAAACCGTTCCTTTGCAGTAACCGTTTTCATGTTTAGGTTTCACTCTGTTTTCTCCTATATGGATACATGTAGTGGGAACTCTAAATCAAACACGGTTTGTGCTAGCTCTTTGAAACTTGGCACAATAATGTACTTCCAAGTTCTATCGCTATGGTTTGTGTCCTATTGAAGTATCCCCAAGCAGAGACTTACGAGAATCACATTCATTGAAAGGGGTGCCAAGCTTCCAAAAAACTACGAGTTTCCTGAAATCTCAGCAAACATTTTTTCACCCAATCTTGATGATACTTGCAGGTAATGATCAGTACACCAGTCCCACTTGGCTCACCAAATTTCGTTCTTCTAGGTTAAACAGTTCCTTTGCAGTAACCGTTTTCATGTTTAGGTTTCACTCTGTTTTCTCCTATATGGATACATGTAGTTGGAACTCTAAATCAAACACGGTTTGTGCTAGCTCTTTGAAACTTGGAACAATAATGTAGTTCCAAGTTCTTATCGCTATGGTTTGTGTCCTATGGAAGTACCCCAAGCAGAGACTGACGAGAATCACATTCATTGCAAGGGGTTGCCAAGCTTCCAAAAAACTACGAGTTTCCAGAAATCTCAGCAAACATTTTTTCACCCAATTTTCATGATACTTGCAGGTAACGATCAGTACACCAGTCCCACTTGGCTCACCAAATTTCGTTCTTCCAGGTTAAACCGTTCCTTTGCAGTAACCGTTTTCATGTTTAGGTTTCACTCTGTTTTCTCCTATATGGATACATGTAGTTGGAACTCTAAATCAAACGCGGTTTGTGCTAGCTCTTTGAAACTTGGCACAATAATGTAGTTCCAAGTTCTATCGCTATGGTTTGTGTCCTATTAAAGAAGCCCCAAGCAGAGACTGACGAGAATCACATTCATTGGAAGGGGTTGCCAAGCTACCAAAATACTACGAGTTTCCTGAAATCTCAGCAAACATTTTTTCACCCAATCTTGATGATACTTGCAGGTAACGATCAGTACACCAGTCCCACTTGGCTCACCAAATTTCGTTCTTCTAGGTTAAACCGTTCCTTTGCAGTAACCGTTTTCATGTTTAGGTTTCACTCTGTTTTCTCCTATATGGATACATATAGTTGGAACTCTAAATCAAACACGGTTTTTGCTAGCTCTTTGAAACTTGGCACAATAATGTACTTCCAAGTTCTATCGCTATGGTTTGTGTCCTATGGATGTAGCCCCAAGCAGAGACTGACGAGAATCACATTCATTGGAAGGAGTTCAAAAGTTTCCAAAAAGTACACGTTTCCTGAAATCTCAGCAAACATTTTTTCACCCAATCTTGATGATACTTGCAAGTAATGATCAGTACACCAGTCCCACTTGGCTCACCATATTTCGTTCTTCTAGGTTAAACCGTTCCTTTGCAGTAACCGTTTTCATGTTTAGGTTTCACTCTGTTTTCTCCTATATGGATACATGTAGTTCGAACTCTAAAACAAACGCGGTTTGTGCTAGCTTTTGAAACTTGGCACAATAATGTAGTTCCAAGTTCTATCGCTATGGTTTGTGTCCTATGGAATTAGACCCAAGCAGAGACTGACGAGAATCACATTCATTGGAAGGGGTTCAAAACCTTCCAAAAAACTACGAGTTTCCTGAAATCTCAGCAAACATTTTTTCACCCAATCTTGATGATACTTGCAGGTAATGATCAGTACACCAGTCCCACTTGGCTCACCAAATTTCGTTCTTCTAGGTTAAACCGTTCCTTTGCAGTAACTGTTTTCATGTTTAGGTTTCCCTCTGTTTTCTCCTATATGGATACATGTAGTTGGAACTCTAAATCAAACACTGTTTGTGCTAGTTCTTTGAATCTTGGCACAATAATGTAGTTCCAATTTCTATCGCTATGGTTTGTGTCCTATGGAATTAGCCCCAAGCAGAGACTGACGAGAATCACATTCATTGGAAGGGGTTCAAAAGCTTCCAAAAAACTACGAGTTTCCTGAAATCTCAGCAAACATTTTTTCACCCAATCTTGATGATACTTGCAGGTAATGATCAGTACACCAGTCCCACTTGGCTCACCAAATTTCGTTCTTCTAGGTTAAACCGTTCCTTTGCAGTAACCGTTTTCATGTTTAGGTTTCACTCTGTTTTCTCCTATATGGATACATGTAGTTGGAACTCTAAATCAAACGCGGTTTGTGCAAGCTCATTGAAACTTGGCACAATAATGTAGTTCCAAGTTCTATCGCTATGGTTTGTGTCCTATTTAAGTAGCCCCAAGCAGAGACTGACGAGAATCACATTCATTGGAAGGGATTCAAAAGCTTCCAAAAAACTACGAGTTTCCTGAAATCTCAGCAAACATTTTTTCACCCAATCTTGATGATACTTGCAGGTAATGATCAGTACACCAATCCAACTTGGCTCACCAAATTTCGTTCTACTAGGTTAAACCGTTCCTTTGCAGTAACCGTTTTCATGTTTAGGTTTCACTCTGTTTTCTCCTATATGGATACATGTATTTGGAACTCTAAATCAAACACGGTTTGTGCTAGCTCTTTGAAACTTGGCACAATAATGTACTTCCAAGTTCTATCGCTATGGTTTGTGTCCTATTGAAGTATCCCCAAGCAGAGACTGACGAGAATCACATTCATTGAAAGGGGTTGCCAAGCTTCCAAAAAACTACGAGTTTCCTGAAATCTCAGCAAACATTTTTTCACCCAATCTTGATGATACTTGCAAGTAATGATCAGTACACCAGTCCCACTTGGCTCACCATATTTCGTTCTTCTAGGTTAAACCGTTACTTTGCAGTAACCGTTTTCATGTTTAGGTTTCACTCTGTTTTCTCCTATATGGATACATGTAGTTGGAACTCTAAATCAAACGCGGTTTGTGCTAGCTCATTGAAACTTGGCACAATAATGTAGTTCCAAGTTCTATCGCTATGGTTTGTGTCCTATTAAAGTAGCCCCAAGCAGAGACTGACGAGAATCACATTCATTGGAAGGGGTTGCCAAGCTTCCAAAAAACTACGAGTTTCCTGAAATCTCAGCAAACATTTTTTCACCCAATCTTGATGATACTTGCAGGTAACGATCAGTACACCAGTCCCACTTGGCTCACCAAATTTCGTTCTTCTAGGTTAAACCGTTCCTTTGCAGTAACCGTTTTCATGTTTAGGTTTCACTCTGTTTTCTCCTATATGGATACATGTAGTTGGAACTCTAAATCAAACACGGTTTTTGCTAGCTCTTTGAAACTTGGCACAATAATGTACTTCCAAGTTCTATCGCTATGGTTTGTGTCCTATTAAAGAACCCCCAAGCAGAGACTGACGAGAATCACATTCATTGGAAGGGGTTGCCAAGCTTCCAAAAAACTACGAATTTCCTGAAATCTCAGCAAACATTTTTTCACCCAATCTTGATGATACTTGCAGGTAACGATCAGTACACCAGTCCCACTTGGCTCACCATATTTCGTTCTTCTAGGTTAAACCGTTACTTTGCAGTAACCGTTTTCATGTTTAGGTTTCACTCTGTTTTCTCCTATATGGATACATGTAGTTCGAACTCTAAAACAAACGCGGTTTGTGCTAGCTCTTTGAAACTTGGCACAATAATGTAGTTCCAAGTTCTATCGCTATGGTTTCTGTCCTATTGAAGTAGCCCCAAGCAGAGACTGACGAGAATCACATTCATTGAAGGGGTTCAAAAGCTTCCAAAAAACTACGAGTTTCCTGAAATCTCAGCAAACATTTTTTCACCCAATCTTGATGATACTGGCAGGTAATGATCAGTACACCAGTCCCACTTGGCTCACCAAATTTCGTTCTTCTAGGTTAAACCGTTCCTTTGCAGTAACCGTTTTCATGTTTAGGTTTCACTCTGTTTTCTCCTATATGGATACATGTAGTTGGAACTCTAAATCAAACACGGTTTTTGCTAGCTCTTTGAAACTTGGCACAATAATGTAGTTCCAAGTTCTATCGCTATGGTTTGTGTCCTATGGAAGTAGCCCCAAGCAGAGACTGACGAGAATCACATTCATTGGAAGGGGTTCAAAAAGCTTCCAAAAAACTACGAGTTTCCTGAAATCTCAGCAAACATTTTTTCACCCATCTTGATGATACTTGCAGGTAATGATCAGTACACCAGTCCCACTTGGCTCACCAAATTTCGTTCTTCTAGGTTAAACCGTTCCTTTGCAGTAACCATTTTCATGTTTAGGTTTCAGTCTGTTTTCTCCTATATGGATACATGTATTTGGAACTCTAAATCAAACACGGTTTGTGCTAGCTCTTTGAAACTTGGCAAAATAATGTAGTTCCAAGTTCCATCGCTATGGTTTGTGTCCTATTAAAGTAGCCCCAAGCAGAGACTGACGAGAATCACATTCATTGGAAGGGGTTGCCAAGCTTCCAAAAAACTACGAGTTTCCTGAAATCTCAGCAAACATTTTTTCACCCAATCTTGATGATACTTGCAGGTAACGATCAGTACACCAGACCCACTTGGCTCACCAAATTTAGTTCTTCTTGGTTAAACCGTTCCTTTGCAGTAACCGTTTTCATGTTTAGGTTTCACTCTGTTTTCTCCTATATGGATACATGTAGTTGGAACTCTAAATCAAACACGGTTTTGCTAGCACTTTGAAACTTGGCACAATAATGTACTTCCAAGTTCTATCGCTATGGTTTGTGGTCCTATGGATGTAGCCCCAAGCAGAGACTGACGAGAATCACATTCATTGGAAGGGGTTCAAAAGCTTCCAAAAAACTACGAGTTTCCTGAAATCTCAGCAAACATTTTTTCACCCAATCTTGATGATACTTGCAGGTAATGATCAGTACACCAATCCAACTTGGCTCACCAAATTTCGTTCTACTAGGTTAAACCGTTCCTGTGCAGTAACCGTTTTCATGTTTAGGTTTCACTCTGTTTTCTCCTATATGGATACATGTAGTGGGAACTCTAAATCAAACACGGTTTGTGCTAGCTCTTTGAAACTTGGCACAATAATGTACTTCCAAGTTCTATCGCTATGGTTTGTGTCCTATTGAAGTATCCCAAGCAGAGACTTACGAGAATCACATTCATTGAAAGGGGTTGCCAAGCTTCCAAAAAACTACGAGTTTCCTGAAATCTCAGCAAACATTTTTTCACCCAATCTTGATGATACTTGCAGGTAATGATCAGTACACCAGTCCCACTTGGCTCACCAAATTTCGTTCTTCTAGGTTAAACAGTTCCTTTGCAGTAACCGTTTTCATGTTTAGGTTTCACTCTGTTTTCTCCTATATGGATACATGTAGTTGGAACTCTAAATCAAACACGGTTTGTGCTAGCTCTTTGAAACTTGGAACAATAATGTAGTTCCAAGTTCTATCGCTATGGTTTGTGTCCTATGGAAGTACCCCAAGCAGAGACTGACGAGAATCACATTCATTGCAAGGGGTTGCCAAGCTTCCAAAAAACTACGAGTTTCCAGAAATCTCAGCAAACATTTTTTCACCCAATTTTCATGATACTTGCAGGTAACGATCAGTACACCAGTCCCACTTGGCTCACCAAATTTCGTTCTTCCAGGTTAAACCGTTCCTTTGCAGTAACCGTTTTCATGTTTAGGTTTCACTCTGTTTTCTCCTATATGGATACATGTAGTTGGAACTCTAAATCAAACGCGGTTTGTGCTAGCTCTTTGAAACTTGGCACAATAATGTAGTTCCAAGTTCTATCGCTATGGTTTGTGTCCTATTAAAGAAGCCCCAAGCAGAGACTGACGAGAATCACATTCATTGGAAGGGGTTGCCAAGCTTCCAAAAAACTACGAATTTCCTGAAATCTCAGCAAACATTTTTTCACCCAATCTTGATGATACTTGCAGGTAACGATCAGTACACCAGTCCCACTTGGCTCACCATATTTCGTTCTTCTAGGTTAAACCGTTACTTTGCAGTAACCGTTTTCATGTTTAGGTTTCACTCTGTTTTCTCCTATATGGATACATGTAGTTCGAACTCTAAAACAAACGCGGTTTGTGCTAGCTCTTTGAAACTTGGCACAATAATGTAGTTCCAAGTTCTATCGCTATGGTTTCTGTCCTATTGAAGTAGCCCCAAGCAGAGACTGACGAGAATCACATTCATTGGAAGGGGTTCAAAAGCTTCCAAAAAACTACGAGTTTCCTGAAATCTCAGCAAACATTTTTTCACCCAATCTTGATGATACTGGCAGGTAATGATCAGTACACCAGTCCCACTTGGCTCACCAAATTTCGTTCTTCTAGGTTAAACCGTTCCTTTGCAGTAACCGTTTTCATGTTTAGGTTTCACTCTGTTTTCTCCTATATGGATACATGTAGTTGGAACTCTAAATCAAACACGGTTTTTGCTAGCTCTTTGAAACTTGGCACAATAATGTAGTTCCAAGTTCTATCGCTATGGTTTGTGTCCTATGGAAGTAGCCCCAAGCAGAGACTGACGAGAATCACATTCATTGGAAGGGGTTCAAAAGCTTCCAAAAAACTACGAGTTTCCTGAAATCTCAGCAAACATTTTTTCACCCATCTTGATGATACTTGCAGGTAATGATCAGTACACCAGTCCCACTTGGCTCACCAAATTTCGTTCTTCTAGGTTAAACCGTTCCTTTGCAGTAACCATTTTCATGTTTAGGTTTCAGTCTGTTTTCTCCTATATGGATACATGTATTTGGAACTCTAAATCAAACACGGTTTGTGCTAGCTCTTTGAAACTTGGCAAAATAATGTAGTTCCAAGTTCCATCGCTATGGTTTGTGTCCTATTAAAGTAGCCCCAAGCAGAGACTGACGAGAATCACATTCATTGGAAGGGGTTGCCAAGCTTCCAAAAAACTACGAGTTTCCTGAAATCTCAGCAAACATTTTTTCACCCAATCTTGATGATACTTGCAGGTAACGATCAGTACACCAGACCCACTTGGCTCACCAAATTTAGTTCTTCTTGGTTAAACCGTTCCTTTGCAGTAACCGTTTTCATGTTTAGGTTTCACTCTGTTTTCTCCTATATGGATACATGTAGTTGGAACTCTAAATCAAACACGGTTTTGCTAGCACTTTGAAACTTGGCACAATAATGTACTTCCAAGTTCTATCGCTATGGTTTGTGTCCTATGGATGTAGCCCCAAGCAGAGACTGACGAGAATCACATTCATTGGAAGGGGTTCAAAAGCTTCCAAAAAACTACGAGTTTCCTGAAATCTCAGCAAACATTTTTTCACCCAATCTTGATGATACTTGCAGGTAATGATCAGTACACCAATCCAACTTGGCTCACCAAATTTCGTTCTACTAGGTTAAACCGTTCCTTTGCAGTAACCGTTTTCATGTTTAGGTTTCACTCTGTTTTCTCCTATATGGATACATGTAGTGGGAACTCTAAATCAAACACGGTTTGTGCTAGCTCTTTGAAACTTGGCACAATAATGTACTTCCAAGTTCTATCGCTATGGTTTGTGTCCTATTGAAGTATCCCCAAGCAGAGACTTACGAGAATCACATTCATTGAAAGGGGTTGCCAAGCTTCCAAAAAACTACGAGTTTCCTGAAATCTCAGCAAACATTTTTTCACCCAATCTTGATGATACTTGCAGGTAATGATCAGTACACCAGTCCCACTTGGCTCACCAAATTTCGTTCTTCTAGGTTAAACAGTTCCTTTGCAGTAACCGTTTTCATGTTTAGGTTTCACTCTGTTTTCTCCTATATGGATACATGTAGTTGGAACTCTAAATCAAACACGGTTTGTGCTAGCTCTTTGAAACTTGGAACAATAATGTAGTTCCAAGTTCTATCGCTATGGTTTGTGTCCTATGGAAGTACCCCAAGCAGAGACTGACGAGAATCACATTCATTGCAAGGGGTTGCCAAGCTTCCAAAAAACTACGAGTTTCCAGAAATCTCAGCAAACATTTTTTCACCCAATTTTCATGATACTTGCAGGTAACGATCAGTACACCAGTCCCACTTGGCTCACCAAATTTCGTTCTTCCAGGTTAAACCGTTCCTTTGCAGTAACCGTTTTCATGTTTAGGTTTCACTCTGTTTTCTCCTATATGGATACATGTAGTTGGAACTCTAAATCAAACGCGGTTTGTGCTAGCTCTTTGAAACTTGGCACAATAATGTAGTTCCAAGTTCTATCGCTATGGTTTGTGTCCTATTAAAGAAGCCCCAAGCAGAGACTGACGAGAATCACATTCATTGGAAGGGGTTGCCAAGCTACCAAAATACTACGAGTTTCCTGAAATCTCAGCAAACATTTTTTCACCCAATCTTGATGATACTTGCAGGTAACGATCAGTACACCAGTCCCACTTGGCTCACCAAATTTCGTTCTTCTAGGTTAAACCGTTCCTTTGCAGTAACCGTTTTCATGTTTAGGTTTCACTCTGTTTTCTCCTATATGGATACATATAGTTGGAACTCTAAATCAAACACGGTTTTTGCTAGCTCTTTGAAACTTGGCACAATAATGTACTTCCAAGTTCTATCGCTATGGTTTGTGTCCTATGGATGTAGCCCCAAGCAGAGACTGACGAGAATCACATTCATTGGAAGGAGTTCAAAAGTTTCCAAAAAGTACACGTTTCCTGAAATCTCAGCAAACATTTTTTCACCCAATCTTGATGATACTTGCAAGTAATGATCAGTACACCAGTCCCACTTGGCTCACCATATTTCGTTCTTCTAGGTTAAACCGTTCCTTTGCAGTAACCGTTTTCATGTTTAGGTTTCACTCTGTTTTCTCCTATATGGATACATGTAGTTCGAACTCTAAACAAACGCGGTTTGTGCTAGCTTTTGAACCCTGTCCATTAATGTAGTTCACGTTCTATCGCTATGGCTTGTGTC
>NW_027554232.1:0-82908 GCF_045843805.1 Urocitellus parryii
AGATATCAATAGGGATGTTAGGAGATCAGGCAAGGTACAAAATGAGTGATAAGATCAGGGATATTTTCAATGTGGGGGGTGGTTGAATACACTATCCTAGGAAGAAGCAAGTGTATACTCACCATAGGATTGAAATTTGAAAACACTAGGCAACGCAGAGGTTGAAGATTTTAGTAATCCATGCTCTCATTAAAATTAGGCTTTGGAAGAATCATAAGATAAGTGTGAGTTTTGCATTTTGTGTCCAGGAGATGATGTGATGAAAGGAATACATGGAGCAGGTGACATGTGTATTTCTTCCACCATTTCTGGGAGCATGTTTTGAACCCTATCATTTAGAGTTTGGGGATAAAAATAGGTGAACCCTGGGTCTACGTGTATAGAGATGATGTATGAACAGACCATTCGGTGAATAAAAAATACAACAGGTTACTATTTTAAATCATGGATTGAATGGATATTTTAAAAAGTACGTGACATGTGGTATTCACATACAAACATCCAATCCAAGTAGTTATACATCTAGTGGTAATATTAGGGGTCACTATTTATACCAAACTGTGAGTTTTGCTTCGAAAATGCTGATGGAATTCAAAAGTAATGTGTTATAAAAGAAATCTCATGAAAAAGCAAGTAAAGCAACGTGGAGAAATACATGGGTTCTGATACAGGGAGTGAAGGTAAGTGAATCATATGCATATCAATTTGTGAATATTGGATGAAATAGGAATTTAACAATTTTCAATGAAAATTTACTTCAAAACACATCATGTCCCATATGAATATACATTCATTGATGTTAAACTGGTTAACTTAGTGTAGAAATATTAGGGTTAGTACTCAATATTCACTGTAGTTCATTTTGAGTATTCAGAAATGAATATGTCAAGAAAATGAATATTCCTGAGAAATATCTTGTGAAAAGTTGATTGTAAATCCACCCAGATGGACATGAAAGAATCAAGGTAGTATATGACACATATATTTCATGTTTGCAAATCCATACTATATATTTAATATATTAAAATGTAATAGTATGTATCCCAACCGAAATTCATAAGGGGATATATATCCTTCACATTTGTACCCAAAATATTCATTTTCCTCTAGATTGTTTTCATGGATAAACTTATTGAAGTATAAGCTCACCACAGCTTGAATTTTCAGTTACCTCAGTGTACAGGGGGGCAGTGAACTCTTCATGAAATTTGTATTTTCCAAATCAGAGTACTCTCAAGAATATACCTGTGATGGCAGTAGGACTATATATGTGCATATAAAAATATACATGGTGACCCAGGCGACAGAGACAGGGAGTCAGGAAGTTACATATTTGTTAATTTTGAAAATTCATGGAGAAATAAAAAGAGAAAAATGTGTGACAGGTTTCAATAATATGTATCTCTGATGAAGCAAAAGGCAAGTCCAAGTATACACCATGCCTCCTATCAAATGCCTCTACTTCTATTCCTTTTGATTACTTTTATCAATGTTACGATAAGTAGTCAGAGTCTAGGAGGTTATGGGTTAGTGTCAGAGATTCAATATTTCCAACGTCAAAACGGAAAATGAGTCTAATATATATATGCGAACACGTGCCAATCTTCCACTGTCAGCCACCACAATGCCTTGACATTACTATCACTCCAGATAAGACACAATGAGAGGAGAAGAGGAAAAAAAATCTGTGAATACATATCTGGAGTTGGAAATTCTGAGGAGCTCACAAACTTGGGTGTGGCAGAAGAGATCCCAAAAGTAGGGGACAGGGTAAACATTCCACAAACATGGAACTCAGTCAAAAACTCAGTCAAAAACGCCACTGGCTGGTTCAGTCATGATGAGCAACAGGAGATCTAAAGGTTCTCCAGGGATTTCTGGTCATGGGATCCTCAAAACCTTCATGTTATTGGCCTAGCCATATTTCAAGAATGAAGAAATTGGCACTGGGGCTTTTGATTCATTCAGGAGCCATTAAGGGTTGAGGAATCTCCTTTCAGTAAAAGCTCTGGAGATCACATGGAAGAAAGGCTTTTCAAGGAGTGGCCAAGGTCACGGGAATCCAGGCCCATTGGGGTCTAAAATATGAGGTTCATGTGAGTTTTGGCTCTCAACTACACCTGAAAAGGCTTTAACAGCAAAATCATGTGAAATCCTTGCTGAGATTCCCAGTGCTGTGGAGAAAGCCACCCTCGGCCTAGATCTCAGTCTCCAAAGGCTCCTCTAATGCCTGGCCTTGTAAAATGCCAACACGATTCATAGCAAGAGTTCTCTGAGATCAGTTCCAGAACCGAGTCTCTAATGGCATCTCACCAGAGTTCAAGCTGAGGTGGACCCACTCATCTTTTCCAACCACCACACAAAAGACCACTATTCTAACAAAAACACTCCCACATGGCCCTCATCTTCTTCCATACAGACACTCATCATAACATTCTGGCTGGGGGTTTCCATAGGGGGAGCAGTCTAAGATGGTGTGCAATGTAAGCTCTCAGGCCCATCACGTGCCAAATGTCATGGTGACCTGGACACCCTTCCTGAGAAACAGGATAAAATGGGCCTGTAGTTAATACTGCTCTGCTTCTCAAATTCGAGGCCTCCTGCCTGCCAGGGGTAGACTCTTTATGTGTACTGGACTCATGAAAACACCCAAACACCTCTGTGCTAGTTACTGGTGGGCTTGCAACATGTCATTTGATCCAGAGGATCCCCTGTTCTTACTTTATCGGGGTCAGGAGCCTGACCAGAGGAAGGCAAGAGACTTCATCCAATATTACACTTCTTTTTCATCCTTTTAGATTTGGATGGACACATGGGATTTCTCTTTGAGTTCCATGGGGTGCTGAGAATGTAATTCACAGCCACACACAGGGCCAAGAGTCCGATTCAGACACAGCTTTTACAAAGCACTTTACCTAAAAGGCACAGATTGGGCCTCTTCATTTCCATTTGAATCTGATTTCTTGAGGATTCCCAAAGGAGTGCCCTAAGGCAAACACCTCCCTGACATTCAGGGGAACAGAACAATAGGGGGGAAAGAAGCCTGGAGAAAAACTGTTCTTTCATTGAACACTGTGGCACTGACAGCTCCTAATCATGCAACTTGGGTGGCTATCTATGCAAGCAGGTATTCTCCAGAGAGATCCTTACCAGTCATGCTAATTTTTGACTTTTCTGAGATGCTTGGCATTCCCATCAGCAGTCCAGTCAATGGCCATGTCACGGAGCTTGAAGGTGGTACCCATCTTGGACACAAAAACAGGAACCCCTTCAGAGAGTAGCCAAAATTCAGGAAGAATACAGGAACTTAGGTTCTTGGTAGGTGTTGCCCATCTGCAAGGCAAGCAGCATTCAAATCATGAATTGGCTATGAGGAGTCCTGCAAAGATTTCCACTAGACAGGACACATTCACGGCTACATCATTCTCTCTACTCTCTTTAACCACAACCCAGTGGGATCCACTGACATAGAAAGACTCACTAGTTAACAGTCCATTTCAAACCAACAAACAAAAAACAAAAAAAAAAACCTTTTTCCTTCATGTTCTCAGAACATGAGACAAAACGCCAAATTGAAACACACACACCCACTAAGACACACATACCACCCCTGTATTTGGTCTGCATCTATCCACTCTGTCCTCTGACTGGTGAGTGAAAATATGTTCCCCAGCAGTGGCCTGTCCTGTCTCAGCTCTGGTCTCCTTGGACATCTATGTGTAGTTGTCAGGAGCCAGCAATGAGCCAACACTTCTTTGTCAGGAAAGCCCCTGTTCAGACCATTCAAGGCATTTGGCTATCCGCACATCACCAGGTGCCAAGAAAGAATGACTCTGCCTTGGTACAGAAAACAAGTGAGCCTACTGGGACTGGAACTGCCTCTGGGTGCCTCGTCTCCTGGATCCCAAGTTCAGAGAGTTCCATCACCAAGGAAGTGAGGTGAGGTCACTTCCCTTCAGTGAAGCGAATGATGTCACTGCCTTGGCAACCACCTTTTTGTAACAGTTGTTTCCAAGGGTACCATGAGATGGAGGCTGCCCCACCTTCCTGTGACATTTTCACAAGACAGAAAGGTCTATATTCCCTATGAGCCCGGGATCAGCAACCCACCTAGGCCTGATTGTGCCCATCTTCCCTGCATTGAGAAGACAGAGGCTGATTCAGCCCACATCCCTTCATCCTGACTGGGTTGTTGGCCATGGAAGATGACTTTAGACCTCACAGGTCGTACCTAGCTGCCTACATTTGCTCCAGGGATCATTTCTGCATCTACATTTGAGCTTCTCAGCATCTGGAGGATTCCCTACATAGCTGTGTGGCAAGATCAAATCAGGACCTGCTGTTATGTGAGAATAGTTTGAGGGAACAGAGTCTGGTTCAGGGTCATATCAGGTTCGATTTGGGTTAGGAGTCATTCTGCTGGATGAATACGGGTATTGGGCACCTGGGATGTTTATGAGAATGTAAGGTGAAATGTAAGTATGAAAATAGAAAACTAGGTTAAGATCTGAAGCACACAAGGGTGTTGGGACCTTGATTTGGATACATAGTTTTGAATTATGTTCTGCAGAGTTGAATCCTCTAAATCCATATACAATGGCATAAGATCGTGTACCTGGGACTACTGAATGTAAGGGAACTTCCAGTGAAATTGAGATAGTAGGCAGGATTCCAGTGTAGGGTAAGGAAGAAGAGTGAGTTTAGGATGTGGCCAAAAGGCCCTTTTTGCAATCGAATGAATTTCTATTAGAGTGTAAATGGGAATGTCAGCACATTTGAATTGTCAGTCACAACAAGGCACTTGGGGAAATAGATATCAATAGGGATGTTAGGAGATCAGGCAAGGTACAAAATGAGTGATAAGATCAGGGATATTTTCAATGTGGGGGGTGGTTGAATACACTATCCTAGGAAGAAGCAAGTGTATACTCACCAGAGGATTGAAATTTGAAAACACTAGGCAACGCAGAGGTTGAAGATTTTAGTAATCCATGCTCTCATTAAAATTAGGCTTTGGAAGAATCATAAGATAAGTGTGAGTTTTGCATTTTGTGTCCAGGAGATGATGTGATGAAAGGAATACATGGAGCAGGTGACATGTGTATTTCTTCCACCATTTCTGGGAGCATGTTTTGAAACCCTATCATTTAGAGTTTGGGGATAAAAATAGGTGAACCCTGGGTCTACGTGTATAGAGATGATGTATGAACAGACCATTCGGTGAATAAAAAATACAACAGGTTACTATTTTAAATCATGGATTGAATGGATATTTTAAAAAGTACGTGACATGTGGTATTCACATACAAACATCCAATCCAAGTAGTTATACATCTAGTGGTAATATTAGGGTCACTATTTATACCAAACTGTGAGTTTTGCTTCGAAAATGCTGATGGAATTCAAAAGTAATGTGTTATAAAAGAAATCTCATGAAAAAGCAAGTAAAGCAACGTGGAGAAATACATGGGTTCTGATACAGGGAGTGAAGGTAAGTGAATCATATGCATATCAATTTGTGAATATTGGATGAAATAGGAATTTAACAATTTTCAATGAAAATTTACTTCAAAACACATCATGTCCCATATGAATATACATTCATTGATGTTAAACTGGTTAACTTAGTGTAGAAATATTAGGGTTAGTACTCAATATTCACTGTAGTTCATTTTGAGTATTCAGAAATGAATATGTCAAGAAAATGAATATTCCTGAGAAATATCTTGTGAAAAGTTGATTGTAAATCCACCCAGATGGACATGAAAGAATCAAGGTAGTATATGACACATATATTTCATGTTTGCAAATCCATACTATATATTTAATATATTAAAATGTAATAGTATGTATCCCAACCGAAATTCATAAGGGGATATATATCCTTCACATTTGTACCCAAAATATTCATTTTCCTCTAGATTGTTTCATGGATAAACTTATTGAAGTATAAGCTCACCACAGCTTGAATTTTCAGTTACCTCAGTGTACAGGGGGGCAGTGAACTCTTCATGAAATTTGTATTTTCCAAAATCAGAGTACTCTCAAGAATATACCTGTGATGGCAGTAGGACTATATATGTGCATATAAAAATATACATGGTGACCCAGGCGACAGAGACAGGGAGTCAGGAAGTTACATATTTGTTAATTTTGAAAATTCATGGAGAAATAAAAAGAGAAAAATGTGTGACAGGTTTCATAATATGTATCTCTGATGAAGCAAAAGGCAAGTCCAAGTATACACCATGCCTCCTATCAAATGCCTCTACTTCTATTCCTTTTGATTACTTTTATCAATGTTACGATAAGTAGTCAGAGTCTAGGAGGTTATGGGTTAGTGTCAGAGATTCAATATTTCCAACGTCAAAACGGAAAATGAGTCTAATATATATATATGCGAACACGTGCCAATCTTCCACTGTCAGCCACCACAATGCCTTGACATTACTATCACTCCAGATAAGACACAATGAGAGGAGAAGAGGAAAAAAAATCTGTGAATACATATCTGGAGTTGGAAATTCTGAGGAGCTCACAAACTTGGGTGTGGCAGAAGAGATCCCAAAAGTAGGGGACAGGGTAAACATTCCACAAACATGGAACTCAGTCAAAAACTCAGTCAAAAACGCCACTGGCTGGTTCAGTCATGATGAGCAACAGGAGATCTAAAGGTTCTCCAGGGATTTCTGGTCATGGGATCCTCAAAACCTTCATGTTATTGGCCTAGCCATATTTCAAGAATGAAGAAATTGGCACTGGGGCTTTTGATTCATTCAGGAGCCATTAAGGGTTGAGGAATCTCCTTTCAGTAAAAGCTCTGGAGATCACATGGAAGAAAGGCTTTTCAAGGAGTGGCCTAGGTCACGGGAATAGGCCCATTGGGGTCTAAAATATGAGGTTCATGTGAGTTTTGGCTCTCAACTACACCTGAAAAGGCTTTAACAGCAAAATCATGTGAAAGCCTTGCTGAGATTCCCAGTGCTGTGGAGAAAGCCACCCTCGGCCTAGATCTCAGTCTCCAAAGGCTCCTCTAATGCCTGGCCTTGTAAAATGCCAACACGATTCATAGCAAGAGTTCTCTGAGATCAGTTCCAGAACCGAGTCTCTAATGGCATCTCACCAGAGTTCAAGCTGAGGTGGACCCACTCATCTTTTCCAACCACCACACAAAAGACCACTATTCTAACAAAAACACTCCCACATGGCCCTCATCTTCTTCCATACAGACACTCATCATAACATTCTGGCTGGGGGTTTCCATAGGGGGAGCAGTCTAAGATGGTGTGCAATGTAAGCTCTCAGGCCCATCACGTGCCAAATGTCATGGTGACCTGGACACCCTTCCTGAGAAACAGGATAAAATGGGCCTGTAGTTAATACTGCTCTGCTTCTCAAATTCGAGGCCTCCTGCCTGCCAGGGGTAGACTCTTTATGTGTACTGGACTCATGAAAACACCCAAACACCTCTGTGCTAGTTACTGGTGGGCTTGCAACATGTCATTTGATCCAGAGGATCCCTGTTCTTACTTTATCGGGGTCAGGAGCCTGACCAGAGGAAGGCAAGAGACTTCATCCAATATTACACTTCTTTTTCATCCTTTTAGATTTGGATGGACACATGGGATTTCTCTTTGAGTTCCATGGGGTGCTGAGAATGTAATTCACAGCCACACACAGGGCCAAGAGTCCGATTCAGACACAGCTTTTACAAAGCACTTTACCTAAAAGGCACAGATTGGGCCTCTTCATTTCCATTTGAATCTGATTTCTTGAGGATTCCCAAAGGAGTGCCCTAAGGCAAACACCTCCCTGACATTCAGGGGAACAGAACAATAGGGGGGAAAGAAGCCTGGAGAAAAACTGTTCTTTCATTGAACACTGTGGCACTGACAGCTCCTAATCATGCAACTTGGGTGGCTATCTATGCAAGCAGGTATTCTCCAGAGAGATCCTTACCAGTCATGCTAATTTTTGACTTTTCTGAGATGCTTGGCATTCCCATCAGCAGTCCAGTCAATGGCCATGTCACGGAGCTTGAAGGTGGTACCCATCTTGGACACAAAAACAGGAACCCCTTCAGAGAGTAGCCAAAATTCAGGAAGAATACAGGAACTTAGGTTCTTGGTAGGTGTTGCCCATCTGCAAGGCAAGCAGCATTCAAATCATGAATTGGCTATGAGGAGTCCTGCAAAGATTTCCACTAGACAGGACACATTCACGGCTACATCATTCTCTCTACTCTCTTTAACCACAAACCCAGTGGGATCCACTGACATAGAAAGACTCACTAGTTAACAGTCCATTTCAAACCAACAAACAAAAAACAAAAAAAAAAAAACCTTTTTCCTTCATGTTCTCAGAACATGAGACAAAACGCCAA
Source organism: Urocitellus parryii (assembly GCF_045843805.1). Classification (NCBI taxonomy): domain Eukaryota; kingdom Metazoa; phylum Chordata; class Mammalia; order Rodentia; family Sciuridae; genus Urocitellus; species Urocitellus parryii. The sequence continues at coordinate 8,384 of NW_027554232.1, forward strand.
ATTGAAACACACACACCCACTAAGACACACATACCACCCCTGTATTTGGTCTGCATCTATCCACTCTGTCCTCTGACTGGTGAGTGAAAATATGTTCCCCAGCAGTGGCCTGTCCTGTCTCAGCTCTGGTCTCCTTGGACATCTATGTGTAGTTGTCAGGAGCCAGCAATGAGCCAACACTTCTTTGTCAGGAAAGGCCCCTGTTCAGACCATTCAAGGCATTTGGCTATCCGCACATCACCAGGTGCCAAGAAAGAATGACTCTGGCCTTGGTACAGAAAAACAAGTGAGCCTACTGGGACTGGAACTGCCTCTGGGTGCCTCGTCTCCTGGATCCCAAGTTCAGAGAGTTCCATCACCAAGGAAGTGAGGTGAGGTCACTTCCTTCAGTGAAGCGAATGATGTCACTGCCTTGGCAACCACCTTTTTGTAACAGTTGTTTCCAAGGGTACCATGAGATGGAGGCTGCCCCACCTTCCTGTGACATTTTCACAAGACAGAAAGGTCTATATTCCCTATGAGCCCGGGATCAGCAACCCACCTAGGCCTGATTGTGCCCATCTTCCCTGCATTGAGAAGACAGAGGCTGATTCAGCCCACATCCCTTCATCCTGACTGGGTTGTTGGCCATGGAAGATGACTTTAGACCTCACAGGTCGTACCTAGCTGCCTACATTTGCTCCAGGGATCATTTCTGCATCTACATTTGAGCTTCTCAGCATCTGGAGGATTCCCTACATAGCTGTGTGGCAAGATCAAATCAGGACCTGCTGTTATGTGAGAATAGTTTGAGGGAACAGAGTCTGGTTCAGGGTCATATCAGGTTCGATTTGGGTTAGGAGTCATTCTGCTGGATGAATACGGGTATTGGGCACCTGGGATGTTTATGAGAATGTAAGGTGAAATGTAAGTATGAAAATAGAAAACTAGGTTAAGATCTGAAGCACACAAGGGTGTTGGGACCTTGATTTGGATACATAGTTTTGAATTATGTTCTGCAGAGTTGAATCCTCTAAATCCATATACAATGGCATAAGATCGTGTACCTGGGACTACTGAATGTAAGGGAACTTCCAGTGAAATTGAGATAGTAGGCAGGATTCCAGTGTAGGGTAAGGAAGAAGAGTGAGTTTAGGATGTGGCCAAAAGGCCCTTTTTGCAATCGAATGAATTTCTATTAGAGTGTAAATGGGAATGTCAGCACATTTGAATTGTCAGTCACAACAAGGCACTTGGGGAAATAGATATCAATAGGGATGTTAGGAGATCAGGCAAGGTACAAAATGAGTGATAAGATCAGGGATATTTTCAATGTGGGGGGTGGTTGAATACACTATCCTAGGAAGAAGCAAGTGTATACTCACCATAGGATTGAAATTTGAAAACACTAGGCAACGCAGAGGTTGAAGATTTTAGTAATCCATGCTCTCATTAAAATTAGGCTTTGGAAGAATCATAAGATAAGTGTGAGTTTTGCATTTTGTGTCCAGGAGATGATGTGATGAAAGGAATACATGGAGCAGGTGACATGTGTATTTCTTCCACCATTTCTGGGAGCATGTTTTGAAACCCTATCATTTAGAGTTTGGGGATAAAAATAGGTGAACCCTGGGTCTACGTGTATAGAGATGATGTATGAACAGACCATTCGGTGAATAAAAAATACAACAGGTTACTATTTTAAATCATGGATTGAATGGATATTTTAAAAAGTACGTGACATGTGGTATTCACATACAAACATCCAATCCAAGTAGTTATACATCTAGTGGTAATATTAGGGTCACTATTTATACCAAACTGTGAGTTTTGCTTCGAAAATGCTGATGGAATTCAAAAGTAATGTGTTATAAAAGAAATCTCATGAAAAAGCAAGTAAAGCAACGTGGAGAAATACATGGGTTCTGATACAGGGAGTGAAGGTAAGTGAATCATATGCATATCAATTTGTGAATATTGGATGAAATAGGAATTTAACAATTTTCAATGAAAATTTACTTCAAAACACATCATGTCCCATATGAATATACATTCATTGATGTTAAACTGGTTAACTTAGTGTAGAAATATTAGGGTTAGTACTCAATATTCACTGTAGTTCATTTTGAGTATTCAGAAATGAATATGTCAAGAAAATGAATATTCCTGAGAAATATCTTGTGAAAAGTTGATTGTAAATCCACCCAGATGGACATGAAAGAATCAAGGTAGTATATGACACATATATTTCATGTTTGCAAATCCATACTATATATTTAATATATTAAAATGTAATAGTATGTATCCCAACCGAAATTCATAAGGGGATATATATCCTTCACATTTGTACCCAAAATATTCATTTTCCTCTAGATTGTTTCATGGATAAACTTATTGAAGTATAAGCTCACCACAGCTTGAATTTTCAGTTACCTCAGTGTACAGGGGGGCAGTGAACTCTTCATGAAATTTGTATTTTCCAAAATCAGAGTACTCTCAAGAATATACCTGTGATGGCAGTAGGACTATATATGTGCATATAAAAATATACATGGTGACCCAGGCGACAGAGACAGGGAGTCAGGAAGTTACATATTTGTTAATTTTGAAAATTCATGGAGAAATAAAAAGAGAAAAATGTGTGACAGGTTTCATAATATGTATCTCTGATGAAGCAAAAGGCAAGTCCAAGTATACACCATGCCTCCTATCAAATGCCTCTACTTCTATTCCTTTTGATTACTTTTATCAATGTTACGATAAGTAGTCAGAGTCTAGGAGGTTATGGGTTAGTGTCAGAGATTCAATATTTCCAACGTCAAAACGGAAAATGAGTCTAATATATATATGCGAACACGTGCCAATCTTCCACTGTCAGCCACCACAATGCCTTGACATTACTATCACTCCAGATAAGACACAATGAGAGGAGAAGAGGAAAAAAAATCTGTGAATACATATCTGGAGTTGGAAATTCTGAGGAGCTCACAAACTTGGGTGTGGCAGAAGAGATCCCAAAAGTAGGGGACAGGGTAAACATTCCACAAACATGGAACTCAGTCAAAAACTCAGTCAAAAACGCCACTGGCTGGTTCAGTCATGATGAGCAACAGGAGATCTAAAGGTTCTCCAGGGATTTCTGGTCATGGGATCCTCAAAACCTTCATGTTATTGGCCTAGCCATATTTCAAGAATGAAGAAATTGGCACTGGGGCTTTTGATTCATTCAGGAGCCATTAAGGGTTGAGGAATCTCCTTTCAGTAAAAGCTCTGGAGATCACATGGAAGAAAGGCTTTTCAAGGAGTGGCCAAGGTCACGGGAATCCAGGCCCATTGGGGTCTAAAATATGAGGTTCATGTGAGTTTTGGCTCTCAACTACACCTGAAAAGGCTTTAACAGCAAAATCATGTGAAATCCTTGCTGAGATTCCCAGTGCTGTGGAGAAAGCCACCCTCGGCCTAGATCTCAGTCTCCAAAGGCTCCTCTAATGCCTGGCCTTGTAAAATGCCAACACGATTCATAGCAAGAGTTCTCTGAGATCAGTTCCAGAACCGAGTCTCTAATGGCATCTCACCAGAGTTCAAGCTGAGGTGGACCCACTCATCTTTTCCAACCACCACACAAAAGACCACTATTCTAACAAAAACACTCCCACATGGCCCTCATCTTCTTCCATACAGACACTCATCATAACATTCTGGCTGGGGGTTTCCATAGGGGGAGCAGTCTAAGATGGTGTGCAATGTAAGCTCTCAGGCCCATCACGTGCCAAATGTCATGGTGACCTGGACACCCTTCCTGAGAAACAGGATAAAATGGGCCTGTAGTTAATACTGCTCTGCTTCTCAAATTCGAGGCCTCCTGCCTGCCAGGGGTAGACTCTTTATGTGTACTGGACTCATGAAAACACCCAAACACCTCTGTGCTAGTTACTGGTGGGCTTGCAACATGTCATTTGATCCAGAGGATCCCTGTTCTTACTTTATCGGGGTCAGGAGCCTGACCAGAGGAAGGCAAGAGACTTCATCCAATATTACACTTCTTTTTCATCCTTTTAGATTTGGATGGACACATGGGATTTCTCTTTGAGTTCCATGGGGTGCTGAGAATGTAATTCACAGCCACACACAGGGCCAAGAGTCCGATTCAGACACAGCTTTTACAAAGCACTTTACCTAAAAGGCACAGATTGGGCCTCTTCATTTCCATTTGAATCTGATTTCTTGAGGATTCCCAAAGGAGTGCCCTAAGGCAAACACCTCCCTGACATTCAGGGGAACAGAACAATAGGGGGGAAAGAAGCCTGGAGAAAAACTGTTCTTTCATTGAACACTGTGGCACTGACAGCTCCTAATCATGCAACTTGGGTGGCTATCTATGCAAGCAGGTATTCTCCAGAGAGATCCTTACCAGTCATGCTAATTTTTGACTTTTCTGAGATGCTTGGCATTCCCATCAGCAGTCCAGTCAATGGCCATGTCACGGAGCTTGAAGGTGGTACCCATCTTGGACACAAAAACAGGAACCCCTTCAGAGAGTAGCCAAAATTCAGGAAGAATACAGGAACTTAGGTTCTTGGTAGGTGTTGCCCATCTGCAAGGCAAGCAGCATTCAAATCATGAATTGGCTATGAGGAGTCCTGCAAAGATTTCCACTAGACAGGACACATTCACGGCTACATCATTCTCTCTACTCTCTTTAACCACAAACCCAGTGGGATCCACTGACATAGAAAGACTCACTAGTTAACAGTCCATTTCAAACCAACAAACAAAAAACAAAAAAAAAAAACCTTTTTCCTTCATGTTCTCAGAACATGAGACAAAACGCCAAATTGAAACACACACACCCACTAAGACACACATACCACCCCTGTATTTGGTCTGCATCTATCCACTCTGTCCTCTGACTGGTGAGTGAAAATATGTTCCCCAGCAGTGGCCTGTCCTGTCTCAGCTCTGGTCTCCTTGGACATCTATGTGTAGTTGTCAGGAGCCAGCAATGAGCCAACACTTCTTTGTCAGGAAAGGCCCCTGTTCAGACCATTCAAGGCATTTGGCTATCCGCACATCACCAGGTGCCAAGAAAGAATGACTCTGGCCTTGGTACAGAAAAACAAGTGAGCCTACTGGGACTGGAACTGCCTCTGGGTGCCTCGTCTCCTGGATCCCAAGTTCAGAGAGTTCCATCACCAAGGAAGTGAGGTGAGGTCACTTCCTTCAGTGAAGCGAATGATGTCACTGCCTTGGCAACCACCTTTTTGTAACAGTTGTTTCCAAGGGTACCATGAGATGGAGGCTGCCCCACCTTCCTGTGACATTTTCACAAGACAGAAAGGTCTATATTCCCTATGAGCCCGGGATCAGCAACCCACCTAGGCCTGATTGTGCCCATCTTCCCTGCATTGAGAAGACAGAGGCTGATTCAGCCCACATCCCTTCATCCTGACTGGGTTGTTGGCCATGGAAGATGACTTTAGACCTCACAGGTCGTACCTAGCTGCCTACATTTGCTCCAGGGATCATTTCTGCATCTACATTTGAGCTTCTCAGCATCTGGAGGATTCCCTACATAGCTGTGTGGCAAGATCAAATCAGGACCTGCTGTTATGTGAGAATAGTTTGAGGGAACAGAGTCTGGTTCAGGGTCATATCAGGTTCGATTTGGGTTAGGAGTCATTCTGCTGGATGAATACGGGTATTGGGCACCTGGGATGTTTATGAGAATGTAAGGTGAAATGTAAGTATGAAAATAGAAAACTAGGTTAAGATCTGAAGCACACAAGGGTGTTGGGACCTTGATTTGGATACATAGTTTTGAATTATGTTCTGCAGAGTTGAATCCTCTAAATCCATATACAATGGCATAAGATCGTGTACCTGGGACTACTGAATGTAAGGGAACTTCCAGTGAAATTGAGATAGTAGGCAGGATTCCAGTGTAGGGTAAGGAAGAAGAGTGAGTTTAGGATGTGGCCAAAAGGCCCTTTTTGCAATCGAATGAATTTCTATTAGAGTGTAAATGGGAATGTCAGCACATTTGAATTGTCAGTCACAACAAGGCACTTGGGGAAATAGATATCAATAGGGATGTTAGGAGATCAGGCAAGGTACAAAATGAGTGATAAGATCAGGGATATTTTCAATGTGGGGGGTGGTTGAATACACTATCCTAGGAAGAAGCAAGTGTATACTCACCAGAGGATTGAAATTTGAAAACACTAGGCAACGCAGAGGTTGAAGATTTTAGTAATCCATGCTCTCATTAAAATTAGGCTTTGGAAGAATCATAAGATAAGTGTGAGTTTTGCATTTTGTGTCCAGGAGATGATGTGATGAAAGGAATACATGGAGCAGGTGACATGTGTATTTCTTCCACCATTTCTGGGAGCATGTTTTGAAACCCTATCATTTAGAGTTTGGGGATAAAAATAGGTGAACCCTGGGTCTACGTGTATAGAGATGATGTATGAACAGACCATTCGGTGAATAAAAAATACAACAGGTTACTATTTTAAATCATGGATTGAATGGATATTTTAAAAAGTACGTGACATGTGGTATTCACATACAAACATCCAATCCAAGTAGTTATACATCTAGTGGTAATATTAGGGTCACTATTTATACCAAACTGTGAGTTTTGCTTCGAAAATGCTGATGGAATTCAAAAGTAATGTGTTATAAAAGAAATCTCATGAAAAAGCAAGTAAAGCAACGTGGAGAAATACATGGGTTCTGATACAGGGAGTGAAGGTAAGTGAATCATATGCATATCAATTTGTGAATATTGGATGAAATAGGAATTTAACAATTTTCAATGAAAATTTACTTCAAAACACATCATGTCCCATATGAATATACATTCATTGATGTTAAACTGGTTAACTTAGTGTAGAAATATTAGGGTTAGTACTCAATATTCACTGTAGTTCATTTTGAGTATTCAGAAATGAATATGTCAAGAAAATGAATATTCCTGAGAAATATCTTGTGAAAAGTTGATTGTAAATCCACCCAGATGGACATGAAAGAATCAAGGTAGTATATGACACATATATTTCATGTTTGCAAATCCATACTATATATTTAATATATTAAAATGTAATAGTATGTATCCCAACCGAAATTCATAAGGGGATATATATCCTTCACATTTGTACCCAAAATATTCATTTTCCTCTAGATTGTTTCATGGATAAACTTATTGAAGTATAAGCTCACCACAGCTTGAATTTTCAGTTACCTCAGTGTACAGGGGGGCAGTGAACTCTTCATGAAATTTGTATTTTCCAAAATCAGAGTACTCTCAAGAATATACCTGTGATGGCAGTAGGACTATATATGTGCATATAAAAATATACATGGTGACCCAGGCGACAGAGACAGGGAGTCAGGAAGTTACATATTTGTTAATTTTGAAAATTCATGGAGAAATAAAAAGAGAAAAATGTGTGACAGGTTTCATAATATGTATCTCTGATGAAGCAAAAGGCAAGTCCAAGTATACACCATGCCTCCTATCAAATGCCTCTACTTCTATTCCTTTTGATTACTTTTATCAATGTTACGATAAGTAGTCAGAGTCTAGGAGGTTATGGGTTAGTGTCAGAGATTCAATATTTCCAACGTCAAAACGGAAAATGAGTCTAATATATATATATGCGAACACGTGCCAATCTTCCACTGTCAGCCACCACAATGCCTTGACATTACTATCACTCCAGATAAGACACAATGAGAGGAGAAGAGGAAAAAAAATCTGTGAATACATATCTGGAGTTGGAAATTCTGAGGAGCTCACAAACTTGGGTGTGGCAGAAGAGATCCCAAAAGTAGGGGACAGGGTAAACATTCCACAAACATGGAACTCAGTCAAAAACTCAGTCAAAAACGCCACTGGCTGGTTCAGTCATGATGAGCAACAGGAGATCTAAAGGTTCTCCAGGGATTTCTGGTCATGGGATCCTCAAAACCTTCATGTTATTGGCCTAGCCATATTTCAAGAATGAAGAAATTGGCACTGGGGCTTTTGATTCATTCAGGAGCCATTAAGGGTTGAGGAATCTCCTTTCAGTAAAAGCTCTGGAGATCACATGGAAGAAAGGCTTTTCAAGGAGTGGCCTAGGTCACGGGAATAGGCCCATTGGGGTCTAAAATATGAGGTTCATGTGAGTTTTGGCTCTCAACTACACCTGAAAAGGCTTTAACAGCAAAATCATGTGAAAGCCTTGCTGAGATTCCCAGTGCTGTGGAGAAAGCCACCCTCGGCCTAGATCTCAGTCTCCAAAGGCTCCTCTAATGCCTGGCCTTGTAAAATGCCAACACGATTCATAGCAAGAGTTCTCTGAGATCAGTTCCAGAACCGAGTCTCTAATGGCATCTCACCAGAGTTCAAGCTGAGGTGGACCCACTCATCTTTTCCAACCACCACACAAAAGACCACTATTCTAACAAAAACACTCCCACATGGCCCTCATCTTCTTCCATACAGACACTCATCATAACATTCTGGCTGGGGGTTTCCATAGGGGGAGCAGTCTAAGATGGTGTGCAATGTAAGCTCTCAGGCCCATCACGTGCCAAATGTCATGGTGACCTGGACACCCTTCCTGAGAAACAGGATAAAATGGGCCTGTAGTTAATACTGCTCTGCTTCTCAAATTCGAGGCCTCCTGCCTGCCAGGGGTAGACTCTTTATGTGTACTGGACTCATGAAAACACCCAAACACCTCTGTGCTAGTTACTGGTGGGCTTGCAACATGTCATTTGATCCAGAGGATCCCTGTTCTTACTTTATCGGGGTCAGGAGCCTGACCAGAGGAAGGCAAGAGACTTCATCCAATATTACACTTCTTTTTCATCCTTTTAGATTTGGATGGACACATGGGATTTCTCTTTGAGTTCCATGGGGTGCTGAGAATGTAATTCACAGCCACACACAGGGCCAAGAGTCCGATTCAGACACAGCTTTTACAAAGCACTTTACCTAAAAGGCACAGATTGGGCCTCTTCATTTCCATTTGAATCTGATTTCTTGAGGATTCCCAAAGGAGTGCCCTAAGGCAAACACCTCCCTGACATTCAGGGGAACAGAACAATAGGGGGGAAAGAAGCCTGGAGAAAAACTGTTCTTTCATTGAACACTGTGGCACTGACAGCTCCTAATCATGCAACTTGGGTGGCTATCTATGCAAGCAGGTATTCTCCAGAGAGATCCTTACCAGTCATGCTAATTTTTGACTTTTCTGAGATGCTTGGCATTCCCATCAGCAGTCCAGTCAATGGCCATGTCACGGAGCTTGAAGGTGGTACCCATCTTGGACACAAAAACAGGAACCCCTTCAGAGAGTAGCCAAAATTCAGGAAGAATACAGGAACTTAGGTTCTTGGTAGGTGTTGCCCATCTGCAAGGCAAGCAGCATTCAAATCATGAATTGGCTATGAGGAGTCCTGCAAAGATTTCCACTAGACAGGACACATTCACGGCTACATCATTCTCTCTACTCTCTTTAACCACAAACCCAGTGGGATCCACTGACATAGAAAGACTCACTAGTTAACAGTCCATTTCAAACCAACAAACAAAAAACAAAAAAAAAAAACCTTTTTCCTTCATGTTCTCAGAACATGAGACAAAACGCCAAATTGAAACACACACACCCACTAAGACACACATACCACCCCTGTATTTGGTCTGCATCTATCCACTCTGTCCTCTGACTGGTGAGTGAAAATATGTTCCCCAGCAGTGGCCTGTCCTGTCTCAGCTCTGGTCTCCTTGGACATCTATGTGTAGTTGTCAGGAGCCAGCAATGAGCCAACACTTCTTTGTCAGGAAAGGCCCCTGTTCAGACCATTCAAGGCATTTGGCTATCCGCACATCACCAGGTGCCAAGAAAGAATGACTCTGGCCTTGGTACAGAAAAACAAGTGAGCCTACTGGGACTGGAACTGCCTCTGGGTGCCTCGTCTCCTGGATCCCAAGTTCAGAGAGTTCCATCACCAAGGAAGTGAGGTGAGGTCACTTCCTTCAGTGAAGCGAATGATGTCACTGCCTTGGCAACCACCTTTTTGTAACAGTTGTTTCCAAGGGTACCATGAGATGGAGGCTGCCCCACCTTCCTGTGACATTTTCACAAGACAGAAAGGTCTATATTCCCTATGAGCCCGGGATCAGCAACCCACCTAGGCCTGATTGTGCCCATCTTCCCTGCATTGAGAAGACAGAGGCTGATTCAGCCCACATCCCTTCATCCTGACTGGGTTGTTGGCCATGGAAGATGACTTTAGACCTCACAGGTCGTACCTAGCTGCCTACATTTGCTCCAGGGATCATTTCTGCATCTACATTTGAGCTTCTCAGCATCTGGAGGATTCCCTACATAGCTGTGTGGCAAGATCAAATCAGGACCTGCTGTTATGTGAGAATAGTTTGAGGGAACAGAGTCTGGTTCAGGGTCATATCAGGTTCGATTTGGGTTAGGAGTCATTCTGCTGGATGAATACGGGTATTGGGCACCTGGGATGTTTATGAGAATGTAAGGTGAAATGTAAGTATGAAAATAGAAAACTAGGTTAAGATCTGAAGCACACAAGGGTGTTGGGACCTTGATTTGGATACATAGTTTTGAATTATGTTCTGCAGAGTTGAATCCTCTAAATCCATATACAATGGCATAAGAGCGTGTACCTGGGACTACTGAATGTAAGGGAACTTCCAGTGAAATTGAGATAGTAGGCAGGATTCCAGTGTAGGGTAAGGAAGAAGAGTGAGTTTAGGATGTGGCCAAAAGGCCCTTTTTGCAATCGAATGAATTTCTATTAGAGTGTAAATGGGAATGTCAGCACATTTGAATTGTCAGTCACAACAAGGCACTTGGGGAAATAGATATCAATAGGGATGTTAGGAGATCAGGCAAGGTACAAAATGAGTGATAAGATCAGGGATATTTTCAATGTGGGGGGTGGTTGAATACACTATCCTAGGAAGAAGCAAGTGTATACTCACCAGAGGATTGAAATTTGAAAACACTAGGCAACGCAGAGGTTGAAGATTTTAGTAATCCATGCTCTCATTAAAATTAGGCTTTGGAAGAATCATAAGATAAGTGTGAGTTTTGCATTTTGTGTCCAGGAGATGATGTGATGAAAGGAATACATGGAGCAGGTGACATGTGTATTTCTTCCACCATTTCTGGGAGCATGTTTTGAAACCCTATCATTTAGAGTTTGGGGATAAAAATAGGTGAACCCTGGGTCTACGTGTATAGAGATGATGTATGAACAGACCATTCGGTGAATAAAAAATACAACAGGTTACTATTTTAAATCATGGATTGAATGGATATTTTAAAAAGTACGTGACATGTGGTATTCACATACAAACATCCAATCCAAGTAGTTATACATCTAGTGGTAATATTAGGGTCACTATTTATACCAAACTGTGAGTTTTGCTTCGAAAATGCTGATGGAATTCAAAAGTAATGTGTTATAAAAGAAATCTCATGAAAAAGCAAGTAAAGCAACGTGGAGAAATACATGGGTTCTGATACAGGGAGTGAAGGTAAGTGAATCATATGCATATCAATTTGTGAATATTGGATGAAATAGGAATTTAACAATTTTCAATGAAAATTTACTTCAAAACACATCATGTCCCATATGAATATACATTCATTGATGTTAAACTGGTTAACTTAGTGTAGAAATATTAGGGTTAGTACTCAATATTCACTGTAGTTCATTTTGAGTATTCAGAAATGAATATGTCAAGAAAATGAATATTCCTGAGAAATATCTTGTGAAAAGTTGATTGTAAATCCACCCAGATGGACATGAAAGAATCAAGGTAGTATATGACACATATATTTCATGTTTGCAAATCCATACTATATATTTAATATATTAAAATGTAATAGTATGTATCCCAACCGAAATTCATAAGGGGATATATATCCTTCACATTTGTACCCAAAATATTCATTTTCCTCTAGATTGTTTCATGGATAAACTTATTGAAGTATAAGCTCACCACAGCTTGAATTTTCAGTTACCTCAGTGTACAGGGGGGCAGTGAACTCTTCATGAAATTTGTATTTTCCAAAATCAGAGTACTCTCAAGAATATACCTGTGATGGCAGTAGGACTATATATGTGCATATAAAAATATACATGGTGACCCAGGCGACAGAGACAGGGAGTCAGGAAGTTACATATTTGTTAATTTTGAAAATTCATGGAGAAATAAAAAGAGAAAAATGTGTGACAGGTTTCATAATATGTATCTCTGATGAAGCAAAAGGCAAGTCCAAGTATACACCATGCCTCCTATCAAATGCCTCTACTTCTATTCCTTTTGATTACTTTTATCAATGTTACGATAAGTAGTCAGAGTCTAGGAGGTTATGGGTTAGTGTCAGAGATTCAATATTTCCAACGTCAAAACGGAAAATGAGTCTAATATATATATATGCGAACACGTGCCAATCTTCCACTGTCAGCCACCACAATGCCTTGACATTACTATCACTCCAGATAAGACACAATGAGAGGAGAAGAGGAAAAAAATCTGTGAATACATATCTGGAGTTGGAAATTCTGAGGAGCTCACAAACTTGGGTGTGGCAGAAGAGATCCCAAAAGTAGGGGACAGGGTAAACATTCCACAAACATGGAACTCAGTCAAAAACTCAGTCAAAAACGCCACTGGCTGGTTCAGTCATGATGAGCAACAGGAGATCTAAAGGTTCTCCAGGGATTTCTGGTCATGGGATCCTCAAAACCTTCATGTTATTGGCCTAGCCATATTTCAAGAATGAAGAAATTGGCACTGGGGCTTTTGATTCATTCAGGAGCCATTAAGGGTTGAGGAATCTCCTTTCAGTAAAAGCTCTGGAGATCACATGGAAGAAAGGCTTTTCAAGGAGTGGCCTAGGTCACGGGAATAGGCCCATTGGGGTCTAAAATATGAGGTTCATGTGAGTTTTGGCTCTCAACTACACCTGAAAAGGCTTTAACAGCAAAATCATGTGAAAGCCTTGCTGAGATTCCCAGTGCTGTGGAGAAAGCCACCCTCGGCCTAGATCTCAGTCTCCAAAGGCTCCTCTAATGCCTGGCCTTGTAAAATGCCAACACGATTCATAGCAAGAGTTCTCTGAGATCAGTTCCAGAACCGAGTCTCTAATGGCATCTCACCAGAGTTCAAGCTGAGGTGGACCCACTCATCTTTTCCAACCACCACACAAAAGACCACTATTCTAACAAAAACACTCCCACATGGCCCTCATCTTCTTCCATACAGACACTCATCATAACATTCTGGCTGGGGGTTTCCATAGGGGGAGCAGTCTAAGATGGTGTGCAATGTAAGCTCTCAGGCCCATCACGTGCCAAATGTCATGGTGACCTGGACACCCTTCCTGAGAAACAGGATAAAATGGGCCTGTAGTTAATACTGCTCTGCTTCTCAAATTCGAGGCCTCCTGCCTGCCAGGGGTAGACTCTTTATGTGTACTGGACTCATGAAAACACCCAAACACCTCTGTGCTAGTTACTGGTGGGCTTGCAACATGTCATTTGATCCAGAGGATCCCTGTTCTTACTTTATCGGGGTCAGGAGCCTGACCAGAGGAAGGCAAGAGACTTCATCCAATATTACACTTCTTTTTCATCCTTTTAGATTTGGATGGACACATGGGATTTCTCTTTGAGTTCCATGGGGTGCTGAGAATGTAATTCACAGCCACACACAGGGCCAAGAGTCCGATTCAGACACAGCTTTTACAAAGCACTTTACCTAAAAGGCACAGATTGGGCCTCTTCATTTCCATTTGAATCTGATTTCTTGAGGATTCCCAAAGGAGTGCCCTAAGGCAAACACCTCCCTGACATTCAGGGGAACAGAACAATAGGGGGGAAAGAAGCCTGGAGAAAAACTGTTCTTTCATTGAACACTGTGGCACTGACAGCTCCTAATCATGCAACTTGGGTGGCTATCTATGCAAGCAGGTATTCTCCAGAGAGATCCTTACCAGTCATGCTAATTTTTGACTTTTCTGAGATGCTTGGCATTCCCATCAGCAGTCCAGTCAATGGCCATGTCACGGAGCTTGAAGGTGGTACCCATCTTGGACACAAAAACAGGAACCCCTTCAGAGAGTAGCCAAAATTCAGGAAGAATACAGGAACTTAGGTTCTTGGTAGGTGTTGCCCATCTGCAAGGCAAGCAGCATTCAAATCATGAATTGGCTATGAGGAGTCCTGCAAAGATTTCCACTAGACAGGACACATTCACGGCTACATCATTCTCTCTACTCTCTTTAACCACAAACCCAGTGGGATCCACTGACATAGAAAGACTCACTAGTTAACAGTCCATTTCAAACCAACAAACAAAAAACAAAAAAAAAAAACCTTTTTCCTTCATGTTCTCAGAACATGAGACAAAACGCCAAATTGAAACACACACACCCACTAAGACACACATACCACCCCTGTATTTGGTCTGCATCTATCCACTCTGTCCTCTGACTGGTGAGTGAAAATATGTTCCCCAGCAGTGGCCTGTCCTGTCTCAGCTCTGGTCTCCTTGGACATCTATGTGTAGTTGTCAGGAGCCAGCAATGAGCCAACACTTCTTTGTCAGGAAAGGCCCCTGTTCAGACCATTCAAGGCATTTGGCTATCCGCACATCACCAGGTGCCAAGAAAGAATGACTCTGGCCTTGGTACAGAAAAACAAGTGAGCCTACTGGGACTGGAACTGCCTCTGGGTGCCTCGTCTCCTGGATCCCAAGTTCAGAGAGTTCCATCACCAAGGAAGTGAGGTGAGGTCACTTCCTTCAGTGAAGCGAATGATGTCACTGCCTTGGCAACCACCTTTTTGTAACAGTTGTTTCCAAGGGTACCATGAGATGGAGGCTGCCCCACCTTCCTGTGACATTTTCACAAGACAGAAAGGTCTATATTCCCTATGAGCCCGGGATCAGCAACCCACCTAGGCCTGATTGTGCCCATCTTCCCTGCATTGAGAAGACAGAGGCTGATTCAGCCCACATCCCTTCATCCTGACTGGGTTGTTGGCCATGGAAGATGACTTTAGACCTCACAGGTCGTACCTAGCTGCCTACATTTGCTCCAGGGATCATTTCTGCATCTACATTTGAGCTTCTCAGCATCTGGAGGATTCCCTACATAGCTGTGTGGCAAGATCAAATCAGGACCTGCTGTTATGTGAGAATAGTTTGAGGGAACAGAGTCTGGTTCAGGGTCATATCAGGTTCGATTTGGGTTAGGAGTCATTCTGCTGGATGAATACGGGTATTGGGCACCTGGGATGTTTATGAGAATGTAAGGTGAAATGTAAGTATGAAAATAGAAAACTAGGTTAAGATCTGAAGCACACAAGGGTGTTGGGACCTTGATTTGGATACATAGTTTTGAATTATGTTCTGCAGAGTTGAATCCTCTAAATCCATATACAATGGCATAAGATCGTGTACCTGGGACTACTGAATGTAAGGGAACTTCCAGTGAAATTGAGATAGTAGGCAGGATTCCAGTGTAGGGTAAGGAAGAAGAGTGAGTTTAGGATGTGGCCAAAAGGCCCTTTTTGCAATCGAATGAATTTCTATTAGAGTGTAAATGGGAATGTCAGCACATTTGAATTGTCAGTCACAACAAGGCACTTGGGGAAATAGATATCAATAGGGATGTTAGGAGATCAGGCAAGGTACAAAATGAGTGATAAGATCAGGGATATTTTCAATGTGGGGGGTGGTTGAATACACTATCCTAGGAAGAAGCAAGTGTATACTCACCATAGGATTGAAATTTGAAAACACTAGGCAACGCAGAGGTTGAAGATTTTAGTAATCCATGCTCTCATTAAAATTAGGCTTTGGAAGAATCATAAGATAAGTGTGAGTTTTGCATTTTGTGTCCAGGAGATGATGTGATGAAAGGAATACATGGAGCAGGTGACATGTGTATTTCTTCCACCATTTCTGGGAGCATGTTTTGAAACCCTATCATTTAGAGTTTGGGGATAAAAATAGGTGAACCCTGGGTCTACGTGTATAGAGATGATGTATGAACAGACCATTCGGTGAATAAAAAATACAACAGGTTACTATTTTAAATCATGGATTGAATGGATATTTTAAAAAGTACGTGACATGTGGTATTCACATACAAACATCCAATCCAAGTAGTTATACATCTAGTGGTAATATTAGGGTCACTATTTATACCAAACTGTGAGTTTTGCTTCGAAAATGCTGATGGAATTCAAAAGTAATGTGTTATAAAAGAAATCTCATGAAAAAGCAAGTAAAGCAACGTGGAGAAATACATGGGTTCTGATACAGGGAGTGAAGGTAAGTGAATCATATGCATATCAATTTGTGAATATTGGATGAAATAGGAATTTAACAATTTTCAATGAAAATTTACTTCAAAACACATCATGTCCCATATGAATATACATTCATTGATGTTAAACTGGTTAACTTAGTGTAGAAATATTAGGGTTAGTACTCAATATTCACTGTAGTTCATTTTGAGTATTCAGAAATGAATATGTCAAGAAAATGAATATTCCTGAGAAATATCTTGTGAAAAGTTGATTGTAAATCCACCCAGATGGACATGAAAGAATCAAGGTAGTATATGACACATATATTTCATGTTTGCAAATCCATACTATATATTTAATATATTAAAATGTAATAGTATGTATCCAACCTAAATTCATAAGGGGATATATATCCTTCACATTTGTACCCAAAATATTCATTTTCCTCTAGATTGTTTCATGGATAAAACTTATTGAAGTATAAGCTCACCACAGCTTGAATTTTCAGTTACCTCAGTGTACAGGGGGGCAGTGAACTCTTCATGAAATTTGTATTTTCCAAAATCAGAGTACTCTCAAGAATATACCTGTGATGGCAGTAGGACTATATATGTGCATATAAAAATATACATGGTGACCCAGGCGACAGAGACAGGGAGTCAGGAAGTTACATATTTGTTAATTTTGAAAATTCATGGAGAAATAAAAAGAGAAAAATGTGTGACAGGTTTCATAATATGTATCTCTGATGAAGCAAAAGGCAAGTCCAAGTATACACCATGCCTCCTATCAAATGCCTCTACTTCTATTCCTTTTGATTACTTTTATCAATGTTACGATAAGTAGTCAGAGTCTAGGAGGTTATGGGTTAGTGTCAGAGATTCAATATTTCCAACGTCAAAACGGAAAATGAGTCTAATATATATATGCGAACACGTGCCAATCTTCCACTGTCAGCCACCACAATGCCTTGACATTACTATCACTCCAGATAAGACACAATGAGAGGAGAAGAGGAAAAAAATCTGTGAATACATATCTGGAGTTGGAAATTCTGAGGAGCTCACAAAACTTGGGTGTGGCAGAAGAGATCCAAAAGTAGGGGACAGGGTAAACATTCCACAAACATGGAACTCAGTCAAAAACTCAGTCAAAAACGCCACTGGCTGGTTCAGTCATGATGAGCAACAGGAGATCTAAAGGTTCTCCAGGAGTTCTGGTCATGGGATCCTCAAACCTTCATGTTATTGCCTAGCCATATTTCAAGAATGAAGAAATTGGCACTGGGGCTTTTGATTCATTCAGGAGCCATTAAGGGTTGAGGAATCTCCTTTCAGTAAAAGCTCTGGAGATCACATGCACGAAAGGCTTTTCAAGGAGTGGCCAAGGTCACTGGAATCCAGGCCCATTGGGGTCTAAAATATGAGGTTCATGTGAGTTTTGGCTCTCAACTACACCTGAAAAGGCTTTAACAGCAAAATCATGTGAATCCTTGCTGAGATTCCCAGTGCTGTGGAGAAAGCCACCCTCGGCCTAGATCTCAGTCTCCAAAGGCTCCTCCTAATGCCTGGCCTTGTAAAATGCCAACACGATTCATAGCAAGAGTTCTCTGAGATCAGTTCCAGAACCGAGTCTCTAATGGCATCTCACCAGAGTTCAAGCTGAGGTGGACCCACTCATCTTTCCAACCACCACACAAAAGACCACTATTCTAACAAAAACACTCCCACATGGCCCTCATCTTCTTCCATACAGACACTCATCATAACATTCTGGCTGGGGGTTTCCATAGGGGGAGCAGTCTAAGATGGTGTGCCAATGTAAGCTCTCAGGCCCATCACGTGCCAAATGTCATGGTGACCTGGACACCCTTCCTGAGAAACAGGATAAAATGGGCCTGTAGTTAATACTGCTCTGCTTCTCAAATTCGAGGCCTCCTGCCTGCCAGGGGTAGACTCTTTATGTGTACTGGACTCATGAAAACACCCAAACACCTCTGTGCTAGTTACTGGTGGGCTTGCAACATGTCATTTGATCCAGAGGATCCCTGTTCTTACTTTATCGGGGTCAGGAGCCTGACCAGAGGAAGGCAAGAGACTTCATCCAATATTACACTTCTTTTTCATCCTTTTAGATTTGGATGGACACATGGGATTTCTCTTTGAGTTCCATGGGGTGCTGAGAATGTAATTCACAGCCACACACAGGGCCAAGAGTCCGATTCAGACACAGCTTTTACAAAGCACTTTAACCTAAAAAGGCCACAGATTGGCCTCTTCATTTCCATTTGAATCTGATTTCTTGAGGATTCCCAAAGGAGTGCCCTAAGGCAAACACCTCCCTGAACATTCAGGGGAACAGAACAATAGGGGGGAAAGAAGCCTGGAGAAAGTTCTTTCATTGAACACTGTGGCACTGACAGCTCCTAATCATGCAACTTGGGTGGCTATCTATGCAAGCAGGTATTCTCCAGAGAGATCCTTACCAGTCATGCTAATTTTTGACTTTTCTGAGATGCTTGGCATTCCCATCAGCAGTCCAGTCAATGGCCATGTCACGGAGCTTGAAGGTGGTACCCATCTTGGACACAAAAACAGGAACCCCTTCAGAGAGTAGCCAAAATTCAGGAAGAATACAGGAACTTAGGTTCTTGGTAGGTGTTGCCCATCTGCAAGGCAAGCAGCATTCAAATCATGAATTGGCTATGAGGAGTCCTGCAAAGATTTCCACTAGACAGGACACATTCACGGCTACATCATTCTCTCTACTCTCTTTAACCACAAACCCAGTGGGATCCACTGACATAGAAAGACTCACTAGTTAACAGTCCATTTCAAACCAACAAACAAAAAACAAAAAAAAAAAACCTTTTTCCTTCATGTTCTCAGAACATGAGACAAAACGCCAAATTGAAACACACACACCCACTAAGACACACATACCACCCCTGTATTTGGTCTGCATCTATCCACTCTGTCCTCTGACTGGTGAGTGAAAATATGTTCCCCAGCAGTGGCCTGTCCTGTCTCAGCTCTGGTCTCCTTGGACATCTATGTGTAGTTGTCAGGAGCCAGCAATGAGCCAACACTTCTTTGTCAGGAAAGGCCCCTGTTCAGACCATTCAAGGCATTTGGCTATCCGCACATCACCAGGTGCCAAGAAAGAATGACTCTGGCCTTGGTACAGAAAAACAAGTGAGCCTACTGGGACTGGAACTGCCTCTGGGTGCCTCGTCTCCTGGATCCCAAGTTCAGAGAGTTCCATCACCAAGGAAGTGAGGTGAGGTCACTTCCTTCAGTGAAGCGAATGATGTCACTGCCTTGGCAACCACCTTTTTGTAACAGTTGTTTCCAAGGGTACCATGAGATGGAGGCTGCCCCACCTTCCTGTGACATTTTCACAAGACAGAAAGGTCTATATTCCCTATGAGCCCGGGATCAGCAACCCACCTAGGCCTGATTGTGCCCATCTTCCCTGCATTGAGAAGACAGAGGCTGATTCAGCCCACATCCCTTCATCCTGACTGGGTTGTTGGCCATGGAAGATGACTTTAGACCTCACAGGTCGTACCTAGCTGCCTACATTTGCTCCAGGGATCATTTCTGCATCTACATTTGAGCTTCTCAGCATCTGGAGGATTCCCTACATAGCTGTGTGGCAAGATCAAATCAGGACCTGCTGTTATGTGAGAATAGTTTGAGGGAACAGAGTCTGGTTCAGGGTCATATCAGGTTCGATTTGGGTTAGGAGTCATTCTGCTGGATGAATACGGGTATTGGGCACCTGGGATGTTTATGAGAATGTAAGGTGAAATGTAAGTATGAAAATAGAAAACTAGGTTAAGATCTGAAGCACACAAGGGTGTTGGGACCTTGATTTGGATACATAGTTTTGAATTATGTTCTGCAGAGTTGAATCCTCTAAATCCATATACAATGGCATAAGATCGTGTACCTGGGACTACTGAATGTAAGGGAACTTCCAGTGAAATTGAGATAGTAGGCAGGATTCCAGTGTAGGGTAAGGAAGAAGAGTGAGTTTAGGATGTGGCCAAAAGGCCCTTTTTGCAATCGAATGAATTTCTATTAGAGTGTAAATGGGAATGTCAGCACATTTGAATTGTCAGTCACAACAAGGCACTTGGGGAAATAGATATCAATAGGGATGTTAGGAGATCAGGCAAGGTACAAAATGAGTGATAAGATCAGGGATATTTTCAATGTGGGGGGTGGTTGAATACACTATCCTAGGAAGAAGCAAGTGTATACTCACCAGAGGATTGAAATTTGAAAACACTAGGCAACGCAGAGGTTGAAGATTTTAGTAATCCATGCTCTCATTAAAATTAGGCTTTGGAAGAATCATAAGATAAGTGTGAGTTTTGCATTTTGTGTCCAGGAGATGATGTGATGAAAGGAATACATGGAGCAGGTGACATGTGTATTTCTTCCACCATTTCTGGGAGCATGTTTTGAAACCCTATCATTTAGAGTTTGGGGATAAAAATAGGTGAACCCTGGGTCTACGTGTATAGAGATGATGTATGAACAGACCATTCGGTGAATAAAAAATACAACAGGTTACTATTTTAAATCATGGATTGAATGGATATTTTAAAAAGTACGTGACATGTGGTATTCACATACAAACATCCAATCCAAGTAGTTATACATCTAGTGGTAATATTAGGGTCACTATTTATACCAAACTGTGAGTTTTGCTTCGAAAATGCTGATGGAATTCAAAAGTAATGTGTTATAAAAGAAATCTCATGAAAAAGCAAGTAAAGCAACGTGGAGAAATACATGGGTTCTGATACAGGGAGTGAAGGTAAGTGAATCATATGCATATCAATTTGTGAATATTGGATGAAATAGGAATTTAACAATTTTCAATGAAAATTTACTTCAAAACACATCATGTCCCATATGAATATACATTCATTGATGTTAAACTGGTTAACTTAGTGTAGAAATATTAGGGTTAGTACTCAATATTCACTGTAGTTCATTTTGAGTATTCAGAAATGAATATGTCAAGAAAATGAATATTCCTGAGAAATATCTTGTGAAAAGTTGATTGTAAATCCACCCAGATGGACATGAAAGAATCAAGGTAGTATATGACACATATATTTCATGTTTGCAAATCCATACTATATATTTAATATATTAAAATGTAATAGTATGTATCCCAACCGAAATTCATAAGGGGATATATATCCTTCACATTTGTACCCAAAATATTCATTTTCCTCTAGATTGTTTCATGGATAAACTTATTGAAGTATAAGCTCACCACAGCTTGAATTTTCAGTTACCTCAGTGTACAGGGGGGCAGTGAACTCTTCATGAAATTTGTATTTTCCAAAATCAGAGTACTCTCAAGAATATACCTGTGATGGCAGTAGGACTATATATGTGCATATAAAAATATACATGGTGACCCAGGCGACAGAGACAGGGAGTCAGGAAGTTACATATTTGTTAATTTTGAAAATTCATGGAGAAATAAAAAGAGAAAAATGTGTGACAGGTTTCATAATATGTATCTCTGATGAAGCAAAAGGCAAGTCCAAGTATACACCATGCCTCCTATCAAATGCCTCTACTTCTATTCCTTTTGATTACTTTTATCAATGTTACGATAAGTAGTCAGAGTCTAGGAGGTTATGGGTTAGTGTCAGAGATTCAATATTTCCAACGTCAAAACGGAAAATGAGTCTAATATATATATGCGAACACGTGCCAATCTTCCACTGTCAGCCACCACAATGCCTTGACATTACTATCACTCCAGATAAGACACAATGAGAGGAGAAGAGGAAAAAAAATCTGTGAATACATATCTGGAGTTGGAAATTCTGAGGAGCTCACAAACTTGGGTGTGGCAGAAGAGATCCCAAAAGTAGGGGACAGGGTAAACATTCCACAAACATGGAACTCAGTCAAAAACTCAGTCAAAAACGCCACTGGCTGGTTCAGTCATGATGAGCAACAGGAGATCTAAAGGTTCTCCAGGGATTTCTGGTCATGGGATCCTCAAAACCTTCATGTTATTGGCCTAGCCATATTTCAAGAATGAAGAAATTGGCACTGGGGCTTTTGATTCATTCAGGAGCCATTAAGGGTTGAGGAATCTCCTTTCAGTAAAAGCTCTGGAGATCACATGGAAGAAAGGCTTTTCAAGGAGTGGCCAAGGTCACGGGAATCCAGGCCCATTGGGGTCTAAAATATGAGGTTCATGTGAGTTTTGGCTCTCAACTACACCTGAAAAGGCTTTAACAGCAAAATCATGTGAAATCCTTGCTGAGATTCCCAGTGCTGTGGAGAAAGCCACCCTCGGCCTAGATCTCAGTCTCCAAAGGCTCCTCTAATGCCTGGCCTTGTAAAATGCCAACACGATTCATAGCAAGAGTTCTCTGAGATCAGTTCCAGAACCGAGTCTCTAATGGCATCTCACCAGAGTTCAAGCTGAGGTGGACCCACTCATCTTTTCCAACCACCACACAAAAGACCACTATTCTAACAAAAACACTCCCACATGGCCCTCATCTTCTTCCATACAGACACTCATCATAACATTCTGGCTGGGGGTTTCCATAGGGGGAGCAGTCTAAGATGGTGTGCAATGTAAGCTCTCAGGCCCATCACGTGCCAAATGTCATGGTGACCTGGACACCCTTCCTGAGAAACAGGATAAAATGGGCCTGTAGTTAATACTGCTCTGCTTCTCAAATTTGAGGCCTCCTGCCTGCCAGGGGTAGACTCTTTATGTGTACTGGACTCATGAAAACACCCAAACACCTCTGTGCTAGTTACTGGTGGGCTTGCAACATGTCATTTGATCCAGAGGATCCCTGTTCTTACTTTATCGGGGTCAGGAGCCTGACCAGAGGAAGGCAAGAGACTTCATCCAATATTACACTTCTTTTTCATCCTTTTAGATTTGGATGGACACATGGGATTTCTCTTTGAGTTCCATGGGGTGCTGAGAATGTAATTCACAGCCACACACAGGGCCAAGAGTCCGATTCAGACACAGCTTTTACAAAGCACTTTACCTAAAAGGCACAGATTGGGCCTCTTCATTTCCATTTGAATCTGATTTCTTGAGGATTCCCAAAGGAGTGCCCTAAGGCAAACACCTCCCTGACATTCAGGGGAACAGAACAATAGGGGGGAAAGAAGCCTGGAGAAAAACTGTTCTTTCATTGAACACTGTGGCACTGACAGCTCCTAATCATGCAACTTGGGTGGCTATCTATGCAAGCAGGTATTCTCCAGAGAGATCCTTACCAGTCATGCTAATTTTTGACTTTTCTGAGATGCTTGGCATTCCCATCAGCAGTCCAGTCAATGGCCATGTCACGGAGCTTGAAGGTGGTACCCATCTTGGACACAAAAACAGGAACCCCTTCAGAGAGTAGCCAAAATTCAGGAAGAATACAGGAACTTAGGTTCTTGGTAGGTGTTGCCCATCTGCAAGGCAAGCAGCATTCAAATCATGAATTGGCTATGAGGAGTCCTGCAAAGATTTCCACTAGACAGGACACATTCACGGCTACATCATTCTCTCTACTCTCTTTAACCACAAACCCAGTGGGATCCACTGACATAGAAAGACTCACTAGTTAACAGTCCATTTCAAACCAACAAACAAAAAACAAAAAAAAAAAACCTTTTTCCTTCATGTTCTCAGAACATGAGACAAAACGCCAAATTGAAACACACACACCCACTAAGACACACATACCACCCCTGTATTTGGTCTGCATCTATCCACTCTGTCCTCTGACTGGTGAGTGAAAATATGTTCCCCAGCAGTGGCCTGTCCTGTCTCAGCTCTGGTCTCCTTGGACATCTATGTGTAGTTGTCAGGAGCCAGCAATGAGCCAACACTTCTTTGTCAGGAAAGGCCCCTGTTCAGACCATTCAAGGCATTTGGCTATCCGCACATCACCAGGTGCCAAGAAAGAATGACTCTGGCCTTGGTACAGAAAAACAAGTGAGCCTACTGGGACTGGAACTGCCTCTGGGTGCCTCGTCTCCTGGATCCCAAGTTCAGAGAGTTCCATCACCAAGGAAGTGAGGTGAGGTCACTTCCTTCAGTGAAGCGAATGATGTCACTGCCTTGGCAACCACCTTTTTGTAACAGTTGTTTCCAAGGGTACCATGAGATGGAGGCTGCCCCACCTTCCTGTGACATTTTCACAAGACAGAAAGGTCTATATTCCCTATGAGCCCGGGATCAGCAACCCACCTAGGCCTGATTGTGCCCATCTTCCCTGCATTGAGAAGACAGAGGCTGATTCAGCCCACATCCCTTCATCCTGACTGGGTTGTTGGCCATGGAAGATGACTTTAGACCTCACAGGTCGTACCTAGCTGCCTACATTTGCTCCAGGGATCATTTCTGCATCTACATTTGAGCTTCTCAGCATCTGGAGGATTCCCTACATAGCTGTGTGGCAAGATCAAATCAGGACCTGCTGTTATGTGAGAATAGTTTGAGGGAACAGAGTCTGGTTCAGGGTCATATCAGGTTCGATTTGGGTTAGGAGTCATTCTGCTGGATGAATACGGGTATTGGGCACCTGGGATGTTTATGAGAATGTAAGGTGAAATGTAAGTATGAAAATAGAAAACTAGGTTAAGATCTGAAGCACACAAGGGTGTTGGGACCTTGATTTGGATACATAGTTTTGAATTATGTTCTGCAGAGTTGAATCCTCTAAATCCATATACAATGGCATAAGATCGTGTACCTGGGACTACTGAATGTAAGGGAACTTCCAGTGAAATTGAGATAGTAGGCAGGATTCCAGTGTAGGGTAAGGAAGAAGAGTGAGTTTAGGATGTGGCCAAAAGGCCCTTTTTGCAATCGAATGAATTTCTATTAGAGTGTAAATGGGAATGTCAGCACATTTGAATTGTCAGTCACAACAAGGCACTTGGGGAAATAGATATCAATAGGGATGTTAGGAGATCAGGCAAGGTACAAAATGAGTGATAAGATCAGGGATATTTTCAATGTGGGGGGTGGTTGAATACACTATCCTAGGAAGAAGCAAGTGTATACTCACCATAGGATTGAAATTTGAAAACACTAGGCAACGCAGAGGTTGAAGATTTTAGTAATCCATGCTCTCATTAAAATTAGGCTTTGGAAGAATCATAAGATAAGTGTGAGTTTTGCATTTTGTGTCCAGGAGATGATGTGATGAAAGGAATACATGGAGCAGGTGACATGTGTATTTCTTCCACCATTTCTGGGAGCATGTTTTGAAACCCTATCATTTAGAGTTTGGGGATAAAAATAGGTGAACCCTGGGTCTACGTGTATAGAGATGATGTATGAACAGACCATTCGGTGAATAAAAAATACAACAGGTTACTATTTTAAATCATGGATTGAATGGATATTTTAAAAAGTATGTGACATGTGGTATTCACATACAAACATCCAATCCAAGTAGTTATACATCTAGTGGTAATATTAGGGTCACTATTTATACCAAACTGTGAGTTTTGCTTCGAAAATGCTGATGGAATTCAAAAGTAATGTGTTATAAAAGAAATCTCATGAAAAAGCAAGTAAAGCAACGTGGAGAAATACATGGGTTCTGATACAGGGAGTGAAGGTAAGTGAATCATATGCATATCAATTTGTGAATATTGGATGAAATAGGAATTTAACAATTTTCAATGAAAATTTACTTCAAAACACATCATGTCCCATATGAATATACATTCATTGATGTTAAACTGGTTAACTTAGTGTAGAAATATTAGGGTTAGTACTCAATATTCACTGTAGTTCATTTTGAGTATTCAGAAATGAATATGTCAAGAAAATGAATATTCCTGAGAAATATCTTGTGAAAAGTTGATTGTAAATCCACCCAGATGGACATGAAAGAATCAAGGTAGTATATGACACATATATTTCATGTTTGCAAATCCATACTATATATTTAATATATTAAAATGTAATAGTATGTATCCCAACCGAAATTCATAAGGGGATATATATCCTTCACATTTGTACCCAAAATATTCATTTTCCTCTAGATTGTTTCATGGATAAACTTATTGAAGTATAAGCTCACCACAGCTTGAATTTTCAGTTACCTCAGTGTACAGGGGGGCAGTGAACTCTTCATGAAATTTGTATTTTCCAAAATCAGAGTACTCTCAAGAATATACCTGTGATGGCAGTAGGACTATATATGTGCATATAAAAATATACATGGTGACCCAGGCGACAGAGACAGGGAGTCAGGAAGTTACATATTTGTTAATTTTGAAAATTCATGGAGAAATAAAAAGAGAAAAATGTGTGACAGGTTTCATAATATGTATCTCTGATGAAGCAAAAGGCAAGTCCAAGTATACACCATGCCTCCTATCAAATGCCTCTACTTCTATTCCTTTTGATTACTTTTATCAATGTTACGATAAGTAGTCAGAGTCTAGGAGGTTATGGGTTAGTGTCAGAGATTCAATATTTCCAACGTCAAAACGGAAAATGAGTCTAATATATATATGCGAACACGTGCCAATCTTCCACTGTCAGCCACCACAATGCCTTGACATTACTATCACTCCAGATAAGACACAATGAGAGGAGAAGAGGAAAAAAAATCTGTGAATACATATCTGGAGTTGGAAATTCTGAGGAGCTCACAAACTTGGGTGTGGCAGAAGAGATCCCAAAAGTAGGGGACAGGGTAAACATTCCACAAACATGGAACTCAGTCAAAAACTCAGTCAAAAACGCCACTGGCTGGTTCAGTCATGATGAGCAACAGGAGATCTAAAGGTTCTCCAGGGATTTCTGGTCATGGGATCCTCAAAACCTTCATGTTATTGGCCTAGCCATATTTCAAGAATGAAGAAATTGGCACTGGGGCTTTTGATTCATTCAGGAGCCATTAAGGGTTGAGGAATCTCCTTTCAGTAAAAGCTCTGGAGATCACATGGAAGAAAGGCTTTTCAAGGAGTGGCCAAGGTCACGGGAATCCAGGCCCATTGGGGTCTAAAATATGAGGTTCATGTGAGTTTTGGCTCTCAACTACACCTGAAAAGGCTTTAACAGCAAAATCATGTGAAATCCTTGCTGAGATTCCCAGTGCTGTGGAGAAAGCCACCCTCGGCCTAGATTTGTCTCCAAAGGATCCTCTAATGCCTGGCCTTGTAAAATGCCAACACGATTCATAGCAAGAGTTCTCTGAGATCAGTTCCAGAACCGAGTCTCTAATGGCATATCACCAGAGTTCAAGCTGAGGTGGACCCACTCATCTTTTCCAACCACCACACAAAAGACCACACAAAAAGACACAAAAACACTCCCACGTGGCCCTCATCTTCTTCCATACAGACACTCATCATAACATTCTGGCTGGGGGTTTCCATAGGGGGAGCAGTCTAAGATGGTGTGCAACGTAAGCTCTCAGGCCCATCACGTGCCAAATGTCATGGTGGCCTGGACACCCTTCCTGAGAAACAGGATAAAATGGGCCTGTAGTTAATACTGCTCTGCTTCTCAAATTCGAAATCACCCAAACACCTCTGTGCTAGTTACTGGTGGGATTGCAACAAGTCATTTGATCCAGAGGATCCCTGTTCTTACTTTATCGGGGTCAGGAGCCTGACCAGAGGAAGGCAAGAGACTTCATCCAATATTACACTTCTTTTTCATCCTTTTAGATTATGATGGACACATGGGATTTCTCTTTGAGTTTCCTGGGGTGCTCAGAATGTAATTCACAGCCACACACAGGGCCAAGAGTCCGATTCAGACACAGCTTTTACAAAGCACTTTACCTAAAAGGCACAGATTGGGCCTCTTCATTTCCATTTGAATCTGATTTCTTGAGGATTCCCAAAGGAGTGCCCTAAGGCAAACACCTCCCTGACATTCAGGGGAACAGAACAATAGGGGGGAAAGAAGCCTGGAGAAAAACTGTTCTTTCATTGAACACTGTGGCACTGACAGCTCCTAATCATGCAACTTGGGTGGCTATCTATGCAAGCAGGTATTCTCCAGAGAGATCCTTACCAGTCATGCTAATTTTTGACTTTTCTGAGATGCTTGGCATTCCCATCAGCAGTCCAGTCAATGGCCATGTCACGGTGCTTGAAGGTGGTATCCATCTTGGACAGAAAAACGGGAACCCCTTCAGAGAGTAGCCAAAATTCAGGAAGAATACAGGAACTTAGGTTCTTGGTAGGTGCTGCCCATCTGCAAGGCAAGCAGCATTCAATTCATCAATTGGCCATGAGGAGACCTGCAAAGATTTCCACTAGACAGGAATCATCCACGGCTGCATCATTCTCTCTACTCTCTTTAACCACAAACCCAGTGGGATTCACTGACATAGAAAGACTCACTAGTTAACAGTCCATTTCAAACCAACAAACAAAAACAAAAACAAAAAAAAAAACCTTTTTCCTTCATGTTCTCAGAACATGAGACAAAACGCCAAATTGAAACACACACACCCACTAAGACACACAAACCACCCCTGAATTTGGTCTGCATCTATCCACTCTGTCCTCTGACTGGTGAGTGAAAATATGTTCCCCAGCAGTGGCCTGTCCTGTCTCAGCTCTGGTCTCCTTGGACATCTATGTGTAGTTGTCAGGAGCCAGCAATGAGCCAACACTTCTTTGTCAGGAAAGGCCCCTGTTCAGACCATTCAAGGCATTTGGCCATCCACACATCACCAGGTGCCAAGAAAGAATGACTCTGGCCTTGGTACAGAAAAACAAGTGAGCCTACTGGGACTGGAACTGCCTCTGGGTGCCTCGTCTCCTGGATCCCAAGTTCAGAGAGTTCCATCACCAAGGAAGTGAGGTGAGGTCACTTCCTTCAGTGAAGCGAATGATGTCACTGCCTTGGCAACCACCTTTTTGTAACAGTTGTTTCCAAGGGTACCATGAGATGGAGGCTGCCCCACCTTCCTGTGACATTTTCACAAGACAGAAAGGTCTATATTCCCTATGAGCCCGGGATCAGCAACCCACCTAGGCCTGATTGTGCCCATCTTCCCTGCATTGAGAAGACAGAGGCTGATTCAGCCCACATCCCTTCATCCTGACTGGGTTGTTGGCCATGGAAGATGACTTTAGACCTCACAGGTCGTACCTAGCTGCCTACATTTGCTCCAGGGATCATTTCTGCATCTACATTTGAGCTTCTCAGCATCTGGAGGATTCCCTACATAGCTGTATGGCAAGATCAAATCAGGACCTGCTGTTATGTGAAAATAGATTGAGGGAACAGAGTCTGGTTCATGGTCATATCAGGCTCGATTTGGGTTAGGAGTCATTCTGCTGGATGAATACGGGTATTGGGCACCTGGGATGTTTATGAGAATGTAAGGTGAAATGTAAGTATGAAAATAGAAAACTAGGTTAAGATCTGAAGCACACAAGGGTGTTGGGACCTTGATTTGGATACATAGTTTTGAATTATGTTCTGCAGAGTTGAATCCTCTAAATCCATATACAATGGCATAAGATCCTGTACCTGGGACTACTGAATGTAAGGGAACTTCCAGTGAAATTGTGATAGTAGGCAGGATTCCAGTGTAGGGTAAGGAAGAAGAGTGAGTTTAGGATGTGGGCAAAAGGCCCTTTTTGCAATCGAATGAATTTCTATTAGAGTGTAAATGGGAATGTCAGCACATATGAAGAGTCAGTTACAACAAGGCACTTGGGGAAATAGATATCAATAGGGATGTTAGGAGATCGGGCAAGGTACAAAATGAGTGATAAGATGAGGGATATTTTCAATGCGGGGGTGGTTGAATACACTATCCTAGGAAGAAGCAAGTGTATACTCACCATAGGATTGAAATTTGAAAACACTAGGCAACGCAGAGGTAGATGATTTTAGTAATCCATGCTCTCATTAAAGTTAGGCTTTGGAAGAATCATAAGTGTGAGTTTTGCATTTTGTGTCCAGGAGATGATGTGATGAAAGGAATACATGGAGCAGGTGACATGTGTATTTCTTCCACCATTTCTGGGAGCATGTTTTGAAACCCTATCATTTAGAGTTTGGGGATAAATATAGGTGCACCCTGGGTCTACGTGTATAGAGATGATGTATGAACAGACCATTCGGTGAATAAAAAATACAACAGGTTACTATTTTAAATCATGGATTGAATGGATATTTTAAAAAGTACGTGACATGTGGTATTCACATACAAACATCCAATCCAAGTAGTTATACATCTAGTGGTAATATTAGGGTCACTAATTATACCATACTGTGAGTTTTGCTTCGAAAATGATGATGTAATTCAAAAGTAAGGTGTTATAAAAGAAAAGCAAGTAAAGCAACGTGGAGAAATACATGGGTTCTGATACAGGGAGTGAATGTAAGTGAATCATATGCATATCAATTTGTGCCACCCCTACGCTGACCCCCACCCTCCCTCTCCCTTACCTAGAGGACACCCAGGCCGACACCCAGGCCGACACCCACAGGAGCCCAGACCCGTTGCCTTACCTCAAGGCTGGAATGCTGCCGCCGCCACCGCCCCAGCTGAAGCCCACCAGACAGCATCCCCGCTGCCCTACTTCCTGGCGGGAATGAAGCTGCGGCCGCCGCTACCACAGCCCAAGCTGCCCCCAAAGCGGCAGGAACGGGGCAGCGGCAGGAACGGGGCGGCGGCAGGAACAAGGCGGCCGCAGGAACGCGAGGCCCCTGAAGTTGCCCCCCGACCCCTTGGCTGCCACCCCCACCCCGACCCCCACCCTCCCTCTCCCTTACCTTGCAGCAAGAACGAAGTAGCCGCCGCCACCCAGGCCGACACCCACAGGAGCCCAGAGGTACTGCCTTACCTGGAGGCTGGACCGAAGCTTCTGCTGCTGCTGCCCCTGCTGTCGCCCATGCAGATCCAAGCCTGGTGCCTTACCTCGCCGCCTGAAGGAAGCCAAGACCGCTCCCCTCCACTGCCCCCACGTGGACTCCAGCCTGGCTTACACTGCAGTGGGAAGGAAGCTACCGCCGCCAATCCCCAGCTGACCCCCATGCAGACCCCAGCCCCTACACCTTACCTCTCGGCCTGAAGCTGTAGCTGCCGCCCACGGGACCCAAGCCCCGCCAACTTACCTCGCTTACCCCACTCCATCCTGCTCCAGCACCCACTGCCCCGCCCCACCACCAAGCCTGGCCCCGCACCCGCAGCCCCAGCCCCACAAGTCCCTGCCCCGGAGGCGTTCCACTGCCCCCAGGAAGCCCTGAGCCCCTGAAGGCGGCTGGGCAGCTCCTGGGGACAGTGCGGGTGGACCGCACCAGCTAGGGAGACGCTGGCAGGAGGAGGAACAGCTTGCCCAGGGGTGGCTACACAGGCTGGGTTAACCAGAGGGGCCTGTTGTAGCCACCTCCCACTAGGGCCGAATGGGCATCCCACAGTCCAGAGATAGTGAGCTGCCGCAGCACAGCTTCCCAACTGCTGCCCTCCAGCTATACACCTGGACTCGCCTGAGGTAAGGGGCAGGCCTTTACCCTCAGGATTTGTTCCCTCATCTGCCTGGGGGGCTAAACTCCGTAGGGACCTGTGAACCACGGATGCAAAAGTGAAGCTGGGTTCCCAGAGAACAAGGCCATCTGTGAGCTGGAACTATGGCTGGGAGAAGGAGACAGTAGGGATCCACAAGGACATGGGTTAGTTTGTTTGCCACCTGGCAAATCGTCCTTCGATTCAGCAATTCCAGTGACTCTTTGTGCTCTGTCTGCCTTCAGGGCAGTGGGGCTGTTCACCCTCCTCTCAGAAGTACAGATGCAGGGCTGGGGACCCAGTGCACAGGCCCTCAGGAGCTCACCCTGCCCCTCCTGTGATCCCAGGCACTGGCATGGAGCCTGAGAGCAGCCCCCTGACCACACAAGTGCTAGATACTGTGTCAGGGCTCCCAGCCCGTGGCCTGCACCTCCATTTGTCTCGACTTGAGGACCTCAGCCAGCAGTGGACAGAAGTGAAGAAAAGGTATGAGACAGGCCCTGGGGCTGGGTGGAAATCCAGAGCTCCTGCACCCCCAGAACCAGCCCTTGCTGAGTCACATCCAGCCAAGGAGTGCAGACACTAGGGGCTGGAAGACAGAGCTGACTGCTGCCCACTGGCACCCACCAGCCCCTCAGCCTTGGAGGCACACAGGTTCCCAGCCTGGACCCTCCCTACTGACTCTGAGCCTCAGTTCCTCACGTGGGAACAGGGCCATCCTAGCAGGTGTGAGTGTCCTGGGACTCAAGTTTGCTGAGGCCTGCTGGGGTGGGAGCACTAGGACTCTCCACCAAGTCCATGGCCTGAGGTGGCATAACACTTAATTTCTGCTCCTTTTATTCACCATACCTCCTCTGGACAAGAACCATAATACACTTTTACAGGTGGGAAGACAGAGGCAGGATGAGGTAAAAGGCTTCCAAGCTAGGCCTGTGATCCTCAGCCTGGACTACACACACACTCTGCTGGGTGGGGGCATCGGGGCTTCCAGTCTCAGGTGCTACAAACCCAGTTTGGCAAAGTTGTGGCCATGGAGCTGGCCTTGTGAGCAGGTTCATCCCCATGACCCTCCGTCTTGAGGAAGGCAGGCATGTCTTGTTGCAGGAGTGGGGAGCCCAGGGAAGGTAGACCCAAAGGTTCAGGGTCTAAGGTGCGGTTGTTGCTTCCCTGCTAAGCTCTTCACAGAAGCTGGGGCGTGAGGGACCCAGGCCCACTGTGAGTGAGCACAGTGCTGCTCCGGCCAGGAGCCACTGCAGGGTTAGAGGGAACCATGCACGCCATACATGCAGTTCCCTTCCTAAATGCTGTGGGACACTTTAGGTCCAGCTGGTATGAAGAATGTGGGGGCATTAGAGGTGATAAGGCAAAACTGCAGGCCTTCAAAACACTCCATGAGGGATCAGCCCACTCAACATGGACCTTCCATCCAGTTGGAAACAGGCCACCACATAGATGTATTGTTATTGACCCAGAAAGCCATGATCAGTAAATTATTTTAAAAACACAGAAAACATCATGAATCATAATCTATGGTGCATTTTTTAAAAACAAAACAAAACAAAACTTGTAAACAAACATATAAACATAGAAAAAAATCTAGAAAAATATGTCAAATACAAAGTGGTAGACTATGGAATAATTTTTTCCTTTTTGCTTCTGTGTTAATTTTCTAAATAGGCAGTGTAGGGGCTGGAGATGTGGCTCAGCGGTAGCGTGCTCGCCTGGCATGCGTGCGGCCCGGGTTCGATCCTCAGCACCACATACCAACAAAGATGTTGTGTCCGCCGAGAACTAAAAAATAAATATTAAAAAAAAATTATCTCTCTCTCTCTCTCTCTCTCTCTCCTCTCTCTCTCTCTTTAAAAAAAATAAATAAATAAATAGGCAGTGTAACAGTGTCCCTACAATTGCCCCACTACCTGCTCAGCCATGTCTGAGTCAGGCTGTGGAGTGTCTGACCCCCACGGGGGTCAGACCCAGGAGGGCTGAGGGAAGCTGGCTCTGCATCTGATCTCAGCAGCCCATCCTCTCCCCAGCTACACAGACCTGGATGCCCACTGCCCTGGGCTCCTGAGGCCAGACCAGATGAAGCCTGGCACCTATAAGCTGTTCTTCAAAACCCAGGGCTACTGGAAGGAGAGGGGGCAGGAGAGCTTCTATCCATACACAGAGGTGAGTGCCATGGGGGATGGAGAGGGTGGAGACCCTGACTCACTGATCTGCAGGCCAGGTCTTCGGCCAGGCCTCAAGGACAGACTGGTCCCACCTCTCTCAGGGAGGTGGCAGGCACCTGAGCTTGCCTGCTTTGAGCTCCCACAAGAAAGGGAACCCTAGGACCTTGGGCGTCATGAGATTCCGTGTTGACATGCCCATCCATGAGCTGTCCCAGTCAGGCTTGGGGGAGGCAGGCTGGGGGTGACTCATCTCCTCTTCATAGACAGGTTTTCATCTGCCCCACTCCAACTCCTGGGCCTTCTCTGACTGCTCTCCCCTCTCTCCTATCATCTGGCCTTTTCCACATCCAGCATGCCCAGAGGATTTCTGCCCATCCTCAGCCCTCAGGGAGGTTGCAGTCCACCACTGGGCTCCAGCTGACCCTGCCCCACCATTTTTGCTGCTTTCCCAGGGAGTCATGGGGTCAGGTAGCTCCCAGGTTATGGTCCCTCACTGTCTTCTGGTGCTTTCTCTGCTTCTTTCAGGTTGTCTTCACCATCACAAAGGAGATCCAGAAGTTCATGTGCCGCTGCTGCTGAGCCCATGTTCCTACACCACCTACAGAGGAAGCTAGAGCCCAGTCTGGCTGGAGGAGCTATTTACCTATCCTTGCTCTGGCTGGGCTGCAGAACTGTGGCCTGAGTGTGCCCCCCCAGTTCCTCAGCAAGCATGTCTCAGTGAGGGCCACTGTTCCCTCCTACCCTTGTCAATGGCCTCTATTCTCTACTCCCATGGGCACAGCACCCTGCATCTCCTAGGAACTCTGCATCTTCACCAGGGGCAGGGCCTGCCTGAAGAAGAGTCCTGGTAAACCCTCATCTTTCCCAAGAGACAAGGCCTGGGAGACAGTGCTGGTGGGCCTAACACAGCTACCATGCCAGAGGTCCCTGCTTCCAACTGTAGAAAACATACATTTTTAGAAGGGTTCATATTTCACTGGGTGGTTGTAAAAGCTCAATGAATTGATGTGTGTGAAATGCTTCAGGCCTGGCCTGACTCCGCAAATGCTCAAAAGGGCAGCTGTCCTCACTATGGCTCAGAAATGACTCCAGTGTGGGCAAAGATAGGCTCTAGAGAGAACTGGGGTGTAGACCCTTGAGGTTCACAGCAAATGGCCCTAGCTCTGCACAAATACCAGCATGTGCAGAAAAAGCAGGCAAGAGGATGGGAGGGTCAGGAAACCAGGATCATGTGGGTGCCATGGAACCTGGGAACTGTGGGGGACAGTGCCTACACCCAGGGGTCTTAAAGAAATAGGATGACAGAAACATCTGGACATATCCCCAAACAACAGAACCAAGAAGTGATATCCACCCATCAGAGTTAAGGGTGTAACTGAGTTGCACTGGTGGGCCAGCTGCTCTTGGTGAATTCCACTGCAGACAGAACAGTCAGCTCAGTCCTAGGCAGGTACAGATGACCTCGTGCCGTGTCTGCCCCTCACATAGGGATGGTCCACCAGCCTCATCAAATGACATGTGAATGGGAAATGGATGAGTCCTCAGAGATGGTCAGCAGTCACA
Organism: Urocitellus parryii; assembly: GCF_045843805.1. Lineage (NCBI taxonomy): Eukaryota > Metazoa > Chordata > Mammalia > Rodentia > Sciuridae > Urocitellus > Urocitellus parryii. The sequence continues at coordinate 43,979 of NW_027554232.1, forward strand.
CTGTCTACAGGCTGAAGCCAGATGCCAGGTCATAGCCAAGGGAGGAGGCAGGGAGGCAGGTGCATACCTTACAGACTCAGGCCAGCTCATACTGCAGGTCTTTGATGGTACTATTCTTTGACTCCAGAACATCCTGAGGACAGAGGCAGAGGTGAATTTAGGACAGGTCTTTTGGCCAAGGTGAAGGAGGTGGATGATGGTCTGGGAGCTCCCTTGGGGGTCCCAAGAAGCTCAGGGAATAAAGTTCTGGCTCAATATATGTATGCATCTAGACAAGGGTATATCAGCAGGAGAAGATCCCCAAGGGTTAAGAGAAAACAGAATGGGAGGAAGTGGAGAACCGGAGTATGTCCTGGTGCCATCCACACCCCATGGAGAAACTGTCTTGATGGTAAGTAATAAACATGGGTTACCAGGGACAGCAAAGATCTCACTTTGCAACAGCCTGGCACTAAACAAAAAAACTTACACTTTTAAACTTCTTGAATCATGTGGCATTATTATCCAATTTTTAAACACAAAGAGTAGTCTGTGTAACTTTTAAAACCTTAAGTATTGAACCAAAAATAATGGGCCCAGATCTGCAGGGCCCAAGCCCCTTGGGATGCTCCCACCTGAGGAGTGCTGTAAGGTGCCAGACTGAGTTGGACCTAGCCTGGCTCAGAGAAGCTCCCCAAACCCTCTCTTGCCTCTCTTAAGAGAGATCCTATGGGCATGGCTGTCACTTCACTGCAAGGCTACTTGCCTATAAATTGGGATAAGAATAACTAGGGAAAACAAGAGCTAACCCACATTTAGTACCAACTGTAACCCACAGTTAGTTAGTATTCACCTGATTGTGGTGGACAGGACTGATTCTTATCATTGCCATCTCAGGCTTACCCATCCACAGAGGGGGAACTGTCCCTCTTCTGTGTCCAAACTTGATTCCCAACACCCACCTGGGAGTCCCTCCCTCTAGGGCAGAAGGTGGCAGAGAAGGTAGCTCCATGCTATGTCCTGGTTCTGGGGGACATTCCCACCCAACCTCCATGCCCCAACCTACTTCCCACTCCTCGGGCACAGGCTGCTTCAAGAAGCAGCTGTGAGTAAAATTGGGAGTCCATAACCCACTTCAATCTAATGTATGAAATATGATATGTCAAAAGCTTTGTAATGTTGTGAACAACCAATAAAAAAAAAGAATATTGTGTTTTAAAGGAAATAAATAAATAAAAAAGAAGCAGCTGTGAACCAATGTGAGTCAGAGGTACTGTGTCCTTTCTGGGGCATGACAAGAGGCAAAACCCAAGCATGGTGGAACAAAGAGGGCAGTTCCCAAAGATCTCACAGCCCAGCCCCACAGTGACAGGACAGAGAAGCAAAGAAGAGCAGCACATGTTGAGCTGCATGGGTCATCAGCCCCCAGAATGCCCTTGACAAATTCTGGGTTTTGCTTTGAGCTACTTAGTAGATATTATATGTCAAAAAAATCAAATGAAAACAAAGCTCAAAGATAACCTCCCAGCTGGCTGATTTGGTCTCAGCATGGGGCAGGACCATAAGGATGTGCTACTGTTGCCTCTATAATCTCCATTTCCAGGAACAGCACCAAGAAGAGCCAGGCCAGCCCCTGCAGCCTCTGGCAACTCTGGTGGCCCTACAAGACCCTGACCCACTGCTAACTCCAGCTGCCACCTGCCTGGCCCAGCGGAAGCCTGGGCTTCCCCAAACTGCAGGAGACCGTCTCACCCACTGCTGGCTCAAGATGACACTGACACTCACTCCTCAGCAGTGCCAAGAGAGCTCCCAAAGGCTTCCCCAGACTTGACATTCCTTCTGGCTTCCTCCCCTCCCTTCAGGGAGGACTTGCTTTGCCTTCCCACATCTAATACTGACCCTCAGATGGACTGCACACAGTTCCAAGGGCAGGAAAGCTGCTGGGAGATCCACAGACCCAAATTTTGGCTTAGAAAACTAATCATGTCTCCATATGCAAAAGTGAGGTAGGGCTGGGGAGGGCCTGCCAGGAGCAGAGCTAGAAATGCCTCTCCTCCCCAGGGGTGGATGGGCTCACCTCCAATGACTCTCTCAAAGGCCTGCTCAAAATGCTTCTACTGGACAAAAGCACTCAGGTGGCGGGCAGCAATAAGGGCTGCTTCATTGCACACGTTAGACATATCAGCACCTGACAAGGAAGAAGAGATGGTTAGTGCTCCCTGACAGCTACAGTGACACCCAGATGAGGTGTGTTAAAGGTAGAGGCCAGGGTTAAACTTTAGAGGAATACTGCAAGGTAGCGGGAACCATTTCATCATTTGTCATTATTTTTAGCCAAATTTCCTGGTTAAACAACTTTACAAAGAAATAATTCACAAACCATACAAGTGTGTATTTTAGGCATATATGTCACTGGTTTTTAGTAAAATCAAATTGTGCAACTAGGGCACAATCTAGTTATAGGACACTGCCCATATCTGAGACACCCCATGCCTGTTCACACTTAATCCCACTCCCACCCATCCACCCACGGATCTGCATTCTCAGCATTTCCTATCACTGGGTTCATGTCAGATGTGGCTCTTCTGTGCCTGGCATCCTTCACTGGGCACATTTTACAAATCCGTCTATGCTGTAGTAAATATGGGTACTTCATTTCTTGTTCTTTTTTCTATTTGATACAGGGGATTGAACTCAGGGGGACTCAACCACTGAACCACATCTCCAGCCCTATTTTGTGTTTATTTTAAAGACAGGGTCTTTTATTTAAAGACTGAGTTGCTTAGAGCCTCACCACTGCTGAGGCTGGTTTTGAACTCATGATCCTCCTGCCTCAGCCTCCCCAGCCACCGGGATTATAGGCATGTGCCACTGTTCCCAACTGGGTACTTCATTTCTTTACAGATGAAAGCTGTCCTTTCCTATGCCCTTGTTCTTCATCTGCTCACTGTGAGTGGACACCGAGGTGGCTCTGCTTTTTAGCTGTCACAAATTACGATACTTTTGGCTCTTAAGTATATGCTTTATCCACTTTGAGCTTGTTTTTCAATATGATGTCAGGTAGGGGGTCTAACACCTCCTTGGAAATCCAGTAGTCCCAGGACTTCTGTAGAAGGGACTAATCTTTCCCCCATAGAATGTTCTTGGCACCTTTGTCAAAAACCAGCTGACCATAAATGCACAGGTGGGTTTCTATTTGGACTTTTTTCCCCGCTCTATTTGGACTTTTAACTCCATTCAGTGGTCTCTGTCTATCCTTGTGCTAGGACCACACTGTTGTTTGCCACACTTCTATAAGAAGTTCTGAAATAGGGCAGTGTGAGTCCCACTTTGTCCTTTTACAAGGGGTCCTCTATAGTTCTGCTTGAATTTCAACTTCTGTCCGCTATATCTCCTCCTTCCTCCTGTGCATATGGTTCACAGACCACATCTTTATACACTGCGTGCTCATTAGCATTCATCTATAATGAGTTTCATGCATTTGTTTTTTAAATGCTATCAAAAAACTATAAACCCTAACGATACTGGCCTTGATTATCCTCCTTTGCTAGTGCCACTTTTTCACATGACTTCAGTCACTGTCATTGCTAACCTAAAGCCCGAAGCTTCCTCCAACATTTCTCACAGGGGAGGCCTACTAGTAAACTCCTTCATTGTCTTTAAAATGTACAACATAAAAGTTCCTCTTTCATTCTTGATATAGAATTAGAATTCTTGATATAGATATAAAATTCTCAGCTGACCAATTTTTCTTTCAACTTTTTTTAGTTGTAAGTGGACACAAAACCTTAGTTTTATTATTTTTTTAATTTTTTTTTAGTTGTCAATGGACCTTTATTTTACTTATTCATATGTGGTGCTGAGAATCAAACCCAGTGCTTCACACATGCTAGGCAAGCACCGTGCCACTGATCCACAACCCAGCCCATTAATTTATTTTTTCGTGGCGCTGAGGACTTCAACTCAATGAAACACCCTAACTGCCTCGACCAATATTAAATCCAGTTCCAGGCCATGTAACCAACCAGTGCCTCATATGTGCTAGGTAAACGCCCTACCACTGAGCCACAACCCCAGCCCCATGACACATTTTCTTCTGGCACCCTGTACCTCTTGTCAGTGCCTTCTGGCCTACACAGTTCCTGAAGAAAAGCTGGCTGTGACTCCTTCATTACATGTCTGTCTCTCCTGTTGCTTTCAAGACTCTCTCATGTTTGGCTCTTAACAGATGGATTATGATGTGTCTCCCTGGATCTCTTCTGAACCTATTCATACTTCTGAGTTCAGAGTTTCTCAGATGTGCAGGTTCATGTCTTATCCAGTTTGGGACGTTTTGAACCATTATTGCTCTGAACATTCTTTCTTCCCCAGGCCCTCAACTGTCCTGGAATTTCCACAATGCATGCTGGTCCTTGCAGCAATGCACCACAGGCCCTTAGGCTTTGCTTTTCACTCTTGTTCCTTTCTGCTCTATGGAGTGGTTAACTTCCTTTGCCGTAGCTCCAGTTTCTCTGGTTCTCCTCTGACTGCTCAAATCTGATGAGGCACTAAAGCTTACAAAAGGCTGCTCACAGGGTGAGTAGGCAGGGAGCCTCTTGAAAGGTCCGTACCCATGCCTAGGGTTCAGACCACTCTGGCAGGAAAATAAGAATGTTATCACAAGAGACTGGGTTTCTGCTACAGAAACACAGAGGAACCATCCCAAAGTGTGATGTGTCTTCACTTCAGTTTTCGGTCCTTACTAAGTCTGAACAGAATTAAAAACAAACTCAAGCGGGCACCAATAGGCTGTGGGGAGAAGATCCCCAAGGCCTTTGAATGTCTTAACAGGTTCAATGTTCTACAAACCAGAGTGGACACTTGCCAGGACCAAATACGAAGGCACAGAAAACACCTGCCAAATGCCACCAGTTGGGTGTACTTGGCTCCTGGCAGGGTGAACGTTCAGCCCAGCAACACTCACCAGCGAAGCCTGGAGTGAGTGCTGCCAGCTTCCTTGCCAGGGCATCATTCCTGAGGCTCTCATCCAGCTTGAGAGGACGCAGGACTTTGAAGATGGAGGACCTGTCTTTGATGTCAGGGGGGCCTAGTGAAGAAATAGGGAGACACACACAAGCTCTGTGTTCACTGGACCTTCAGAGTAGGGTCCCCAACAGTCACATCACACGACTGCAAGGCCAGCCAGGAGCACACTCTACCAGCGTGCAATGGCAGGACAGATCAAAGTGCATGTGTGTTTAGCTCTTCAACTCAATGAAACACCCTAACTGCCTCCACCAATATTAAATCCAGTTCCAGGCCATGTAACCAACCAGACAGCAAGGAAAATGAGCACTGCCCAGGTGCCCAGAGCACCCACATGGACTAGTGTCCCAGTGGGAAAGTGTCAGGGAAGACAAAGACAGCGGGTTGTCAGGGTGAAGGGCAAGGTACAAACTCTTTGTCTTCTAAACGATTTTTTTATAATATTTTACAAAAACAAAAGCTGAAGAGTACAAATCTGCTACATAATTCCCACCTACATGCACTGCAGTGACATTTTGACATAATAACACAGCAGCACCATGGGGTAGTTGAGTATCTCCACATTTTCAAAATATTATCTTTCTTACTTCAGGATCCCCATCAAAATTGTCTCCAAATATGCAGCGAACAAACTACCCAATTTTTAACCCCAGAGGCTGAGGACCAAACCTAGGTACCTAAGCAACTCACCAAGGTAAATCTGGAGATCAAACCGGCTGGGCCGCGTCAGGGCTGGATCAAGGATGTCAGGGCGGTTGGTGCCGGCCAGCACCACCACATTGGTGGTAGGGTTGAACCCTGGAGAGAGAACCAGGTGAGCCCAAGGAAGACCCAGGCCAGCACATCTCCTTCCCTGCTGCTTCCCTCTGCTCATTCCACACCACACTGCAAGGGCTATCAGGCAGGCAGGAGGCCCTGCCCAGCTGGCTGGCCCAACCTAACTGAGGATCCTCTCTGCTTCCTGGGCAGTGTCACTCACCCTGGATCCTGGAAGTCTGTCCCCTCCTGTGTCAGCTGAGTGCCTCTCTGCCAGTAGGAACCCAGACATGCCTCAGCTAAATGAAGACTCTACAGCCCACCTCAGGGTTGTGGGAAGTCCCAGCACCTGGATCTCCTCACCACTCATTCCTGGTTCCCCCTGCCCAACCCCACATGATGCTCAGCAAGAACACAGTGCAGGACTACCCAAGGGTGGGCAAGGAGGAGCAAAGAACAGGGATGCCAACCAAGGAAGAGGGTACAGGATGGTGGCAAGGCATCCACCCACTCCTGCCCACAGTCCTCTCCAGTCCAGCCCTCCAGAAGAGAGCACATTTGCTGTTAGACTCTGAAGACAATAAAAGACTTTGGAAGCAATTTTGGCCTACACAGAAAAATAGGAAACCAGGCCTGACTGCTATCCTCAGACAGGGCCACCTCTAACATCAGCAAATAGCCGATTACTGGGGGATGTGACTCTAGGAGAATTCCCACCATCCCCTAGCAAGACAAGTTCCCTGTACCCAAATTGCAACAATGTGGTCTATGAACACCTGCCCTCCTCTGGAGCATCCTGTTATGTGCCAGACAAAGGGTGCCCACATGACCAGCACCCAGTGAAAACCTAGAGCCTTGAGTCTCTCACCGGCTCCCAGGTAAACACCACTTCAACGTGCTGTCACATTCTGGAGGACTCTGGAAGCTGTGCCTGGCCTCCCCTAGACCCCTAGACCTGTCCTATGTACCTTCCGCCTTGGTTTTTTTTTTTTTTTTTTTTGGTACTAAGGATTGAACTCAAGTGCACTTAACCACTGAGCAACATCCCCAGCCCTTTTTTGAAACAGAATCTCACTAAGTTGCATAGGGCTGTGCTAAATTACTGAGGCTGTCTTTGAACTCTTGATCCTCCTGCCTCAGCCTCCAAAGCCGCTGGGATTGCAGGTTTTGACCACAGCTGACCCTCATGGTTGGTTTTTTTGCATGTACTTTCACTGTGAAGAAACACAGCTTTTCAACTACAAGATCAGTTTGTGACTCTGGAAAAAAAAAACCAAAGTCAGGGGTGGTCTTAGGGACCCAACCTGACCCTCTAACCCTTTGAAGCCAAACAGCCAATGAAAGCTTTTCCAAATTCAAAAAATGGCATAAATTGGGCACAGTGACACCCTGTAACCAAAACTACCAAAGATGCTGAGGGAGGAAGATACAAATTTGAGGTCAGCCTGGGCATCTTACTGAGACCCTGTCTCAAAATAAAAAAATAAAAAGGATTGGGGATGTAGCTCAGTACTAGAATGTCCCAGTTGTATGAAAAAAACAGAAGAAAAAGAAACACCTGGCCTTTATGCTAAACATACCTTCCTGAGAAGGAAACACCCAAGTATTTGGGGGGGTGGCAAGACACCAAGCAGGAAGAGCTCAGCTGTTTCTGCTCCATCCATGGTGTGACTGACATTCGTCTGCTTGGTCTCAGCTGATTTTCCCCCACCCAGAGAAGCGCATCTGCCTCACTCTGCCCCTGCAGTGGGGGAAGCTACATGGATCAATACGGCCTTCTCCACTGTGTGCCTTCCTTAAAATAGAGGCATCGGGGATTCTCTTCCGAGGAACACCCTTCCAGAAACAAGAGGCTAGAGGAAGGCCTCCTGCTAAGGGTCCACTCACCATCCATCTCCACGAGCATCTGGTTCAGCGTGTTTTCCTGCTCGCTCTGGCCTCCAAGGTGCCCGCGGCCTTGCTTCCTGCCAATTGCATCGATCTCATCAATAAATAAGATACAAGGAGCGTTTTTACGGGCCATTGCAAACATATCACGAACCTAGACGAGGAACCCAGAGTCTATTTTGTTACTCACACACACACACAGCATGGCAACACATCCTTGAACCTGTCCTTGCTGCTCTCACAGGTGGGATGTACTCAGCTTATTGTCAGGGTCACACAGTCTGTTGCTAACAAGGTGACCAGTCTAGTCAAGAAGTGGCTGGCACCTTCTGAAGCTGATCACCCTTTCACCTACCCTTGCTGGTCCAACACCGACAAATATTTCCAGGAACTCGGATCCATTCACAGTGATAAAGGGCACACTGGCCTCTCCTGCAGTCGCCTTGGCAAGAAGTGTTTTGCCAGTACTGGGTGGACCTGTGAGCATGGCTCTCTGCAACAAAAAAGAGACACTTGGCTCTCAAAGGGAACAGATGGAACATGAAGCCCACTTCCCACTCAGCTGACTAGAAATCTGTAACATGGAACATGGAAGCCCACGTAACTAACTCAGAAGAGTGGGCTCTTCCTACAGGAAGAACTCCAGAAGCAGAGTTGTTGGGTCAAAGGCCGGAATACATTCTGAGGGGGTTATCACCAAGCTGCTCTCACACCCACCAGGCGAGAACCACAACGGCCATCTGGCTGGAACTGTGCCACAGCAAAACTATCCAGCTGTGCTGCCTTGTTGGTCTGAAGGGCACAGATCTCTTTAAAGGCACTTCTCCAGGTATTCAGGTTGGACATCTTTGTGTTCAATGTGCTCTTCTACCTTTTTCTTACCTTTTTCTATTCAAGCTAAAGATTTAAATTCAATTCACACCAGGGTGGTAGCACAACTGTAATCCAAAAACTACTCAGGAGCCTGAAGCAAGAGGATCACAAATTCAAGGCCAGCCTCAACAACTTAACAACACCTTATCTCAACATAAAAAGGGCTGGGATGTGATTCAGTGGTAAAGCTCCTTGGGTTTGATCCCCAATACTGGAAACAAAATAAAACACGATACTAATTCATGTCCCTGTAACACAACTCCATTTTTGTTTTATGGATTACAGTTATATCTGAAAACTGAAAGGAGACTTACAGGGTGGGGATGGACTGCTCCATTTCTAGTCAAGAAGGCTGGATTGCAGCTGGGCATGGTGGCATTCTGAGGCTGAGGCAAGAGGACCACAAGTTCAAAGCCAGCCTCAGCAACTTAACAAGGCCCTAAGCAACTTAGTGAGACCCTGACTCAAAATGAAAAATAAAATGGGCAGGGGATGTGGCTCAGTGGTAAACTGCCCCGGGTTTAACCCCTAGTACCAATAAGAAGAATGCTGGGTTGCTATCAGATCTTTTTTTTTATTGTTTTGTTTTTGTTTTGTGGTACTGGGGATTGAACCCAAGGTACTCTACTGCTGAGCCACACCCCTAGCCCATTTTTATTTTGAGACAAGGTTTTGCTAAGTTGCCCAGGCTGCTCTTGAACTTGTAATCCTCCTCCCTTAGCCTCCAGAGTTGCTGGATTAGAGGCGTGAACACCACATCCAGCTGTTAAACCCACAAGATGTGGAGCCCTGCGACCTCCAAATGTGGTCACAGAGCACTTCCATTTCCATGGCACATATGGGTCTGATACATAATAGCCCATGACATGGATGATCTTTATATGCCATGGGACAGGACACAAAGTCTCGGGAGCCATCCTTGCAGGCATAAGAACATTCTAGGGACAGGATATATCCATGGCATGCCATGTCCTATTCCTGTGCGCAGGAAACACATCTATGTGAGTGTAGTCAATTCTTCATGACAGACTCCCAGCAGGGGGCAGTGATGATTTGGGGAAACCAGCCTATAATATAGCACACAGGCTGACAGAAGCTTCCATTCGCAGGAGCCCAGCCTGGCTGACAAGGGGGACTCATACTTGGGGTGACAGGCCTCCCTTGGAACCTGACTCCTTTACCCATTCCTTCCACCAGACACATTTTCCCCAATAAATCCAAACACCCAGAACAAACCATATAAAATAAGTGTGAGACACACCCACTCTAGCACCTGGCTGTCAACAGAGGTACAAGGCAGCTAAGTGGCGACTTGGCAAAGTTCCACCAGGAAGCAGAAGGCAACCATTCTACACCTGCCACACCCACATGCTTTCTGGCCCCAACACACACCAACTGTAAAACAGACACATCCAATGTCTTGGTTGGAATTCCTGGTTCACAATGGTTGCTAATCTTTTTGTATATTAATCACAACAAACTGTCCAGTGGTGCCCAATTTGTAGGGAGGAATTGGGGGAACACAAAGCTACTGAAAGGGCTTAACTTAAGTGTCATCTAAGCACCACCTCAACCAGGAATTTCTAGCCTGGTCCAGAAAGCAGAGAGGACTTGAAGTTTCTGTGACCACACAGGATACCAATCTTCCTGGTAAAAAAAAATCCAAGCTTCCATCGAGCCCTAAATGGGTCCATGACCACACAAAGACACCAGTGGACTGACTGGCCCTCTGTACTGCAGCCAGCTTTGCCAGGGCGGTTTCCCCTCAGGACACCCAGGCTGCCACCAGCCCCAGGATACACTGCTGTCTGGCTGCATACTCCTTCACTGTGCTGTCCACCAGCCTTCCAGAGAGCTGTGTCTGCCCCCAAACCTGACCACGGAGGCTACTTGTTTTAACTTTGTAAGTTGATATTACACAAACTAAGAAAACAGTTTTTTTAAAACTCCTTCAAAATCTAAGGTGAAGGCTGAGCTGTGGCTCAGTGGCAGAGTGCTCACCTTCCATGTGTGAGGCACTGGGTTCGATTCTCTGTACCACATATATATGAACATAATGTCTTTATTTTATTTATATAACTAAAAAGAGGTTTTTTTCAAAAAAAGTAAATAAAGTAAGGTGAAAGCTCTGAATAATTAAAGAATAAAGGAAACTTGTCTTATAAAATGTTTTCAAGTTGCATAGATAAGTATGACAGAATGCACGAAAATAAACAGGTACTGCCTCACACTGCACCTAAGTAAGTTCTTGCTTCTACTGAGAAAAACAAACTTGCAGAAAATATGTGGTTCATCCAGGCATGGTGGCACACACCTATGACCCCAGCAACTTAGGAGGTTGAGGCAGGATGATCTCAAGTTCAAGGCCAGCCTCAGCAACTTAACAAAGCCCTAAGCAACTCAGCGAGACCCGGTCTCAATAAAAAATAAAAAAGGTTGGGGATGTGGCTCAGTAGTTAAATGTCCCTGGGTTCAATCCCTGGTAAGAAAAGAAAACATGTGGTTCACACAGGACAATTCAACAGAGGTGCAACTGGGGAGGATCGAACTCAGGGGCACTCAACCACTAAGCCATATCCCCAGCCCCTCATATATTTTATTTAGAGACAGGGCCTCACTAAGTTGCTTGGGGCCTCGCTAAATTGTTGAGGCTGGCTTTGAACTTCAGATCCTCCTGCTTCAGCCTCCTGAGCTGCATAGATAAGAAAAGTATGACAGAATGCATGAAAATACACAGGTACTGCCTCAGACTGCAGTGCCACCACATGTGTCATGTGCCACCACACCCAGTTTAACAAAGGATTTTGATCCCTGGAACTAAACTCAAAGCAATGACTGGCCTCTAAATGAAGACCAGTAAAGGAATGTATATTTGTGTTTTAAATTAAAAAAAATAAACAAACAAAAAAACCACACATATTCCCATGTCCATTTCATAGACCTAACATTATGGAATTTTAGGACTTGTGGTCTCAAGTCTAACAGATAAGAGGATTTTATTATTGTTTTTTGCATTACATTCTTAATACACCTTTATACCACAATTTATCATATCTCTGTATACAAGATAAGAGGATTTTTACTGTTCTGTTCTACAAATTTCCATCCTCTATTGTTAATATAAACTCAAGGAAAAATCATTTGTCTGATATTCATTCTCTGAACAACAGCAATCTTTGGCTTTGACTTGGAACTCAGAGCATGACTGTTTTCTGAAATCAGTACCTTTGGAATTTTGGCTCCTAAGTCCTGATACTGCTTGGGGTTCTTCAAGAAATTCACAAACTCCATAATTTCCAGTTTGGCCTCTTCACAGCCAGCCACATCTGCAAACCGCACGCTTTAGGATCTTGGCTGTTGTCTCATCAACGCTGAAGAGGCCCCCTCCTCGTCCGCTGCGCCTGGCCCCCATTGGACCCCTTCTCACAGAATAGAGCAGGATGCCAACCAGGAGAAGAGTAGGCACCAGGCTTTGCAGGAAAGAGCTGAGAACCAAGGAGACCATTCATCATGTCAGCAGCATCACCTTCAGCAGGAAGAGTAACCCACTCTAGAATTTGCTGCACAAAAGGGCAGTTTCTTGAAGAGTGTCAAGGTCTGTCTATAAATTCAGTCTCCCCAGTTCTAACAGCACTGATGCCCCAACCCACATCTCCCTCAGGAGGAGCTGCAGACCCCATGTAGCTCCTCAGAGGTGAGGTCCACAGACCAGTCCCATCACAGCACAATACTTGCTCCTACACTCTCCAGAGCCCAATCCCACCACCCCTCAAGGTGGCTCTAGTCACTGTCAGCTCTTAGAACACACCTCAGCTCCAACCAGTAGTCGTGGCAACTGAGCCAGTAAGAACAAAACCCCCGTCGCCATATGCAGCAGTACCCCAAGGAACACTCAGGAGCTGCACCAGGAGACTGAGGCCCCGCAGACCTGCCCACCAGCACTTGTAAGTCACCTCCAGAGCCCTGTCTGCCTCACTGCTTTGGTGTGAATGTCGTCTCCCACACTCACGTTGGAACCCAACTGTATAAGGCGAAGGCCATTCAAGAGGCAACTGATGGTGAGAGCTGGGCCCTCATGAAGGGATTAAGGTCACAACAGAAGTGGGTTATTTCTGGGGGATGGGTCAGTCATAAAAATGGCAAAGTTCAGTCCTACCCTCCCTCTCATCCTCTCTCCCCTGCACATTATGATGCAGCAAAGACCCTTGCCCAGATATGGCCCTTCAGCCTTGGACTCCAGACTGTAAGACAGTTTCCTTTCTTTACAAATTACCCACTCTCTGGTCTTAGGTCACAGCAGCAAAAAATGGTAAGGCACTCACCTTCCTCATTCTCACTGCAATTCCCACTCTGCCCTGTCTAGAAGAAACCAACTAAGCCATCACCACACCGACTCTTCATACCCTCCTGGCTAAAGCTGGTCCTGATCTCAAACTCTACCCATTCAGTTTCCAAGCTGGAGAAAGGGCCAGAGCAATGATGTCCCTACGTAGTAAATATGAGAGCAAGTCAACACTTGTGTGCTGTCCTGGGATGCACACAGGAGCATTAGAGATGGGTCTGCCCTCAAGCCCACAAGCATGGCAGGAACACACTGGGGGTGGAATGCAGGTTCAGAGAGCAAGCTGACGCAGGATCTGTTGGAAGCAAGTCTGTCTGTGTGCAAGTGAGCAGAGACTGCTCACCTGGATTTTTGACTCAACGTTTCAGTGGGAGTCAGGGTGCAGGGATCGCAGCACACTTTCAAAGAACTCCCACAGGGTTCTATTGCACAGTGGAATCTGCACTACAGTAATGTGCTACAACACATCGCCGCCCGGCCCCCCCCCCCCCCCCCCCCCCCGCCCGCCTTCGCACGGCCCCGCCCCCCGCTGCCAGCCGGCCCCGCCTGGACAGCGAGCTTGGTCTCCGCCCAGCCCCCCCCGCCGCCCAGCCCCCCCGCTGCAGCCCGGCCCCGCCCCCAGCCGCCGCCCGGCCCCCCCCCCCCCCCCCGCCTCCCGGTCCCGCTGCTGCCCCGCCCCACCGCCTCCCGGTCCCGCCACCACGACGGCGGCGCCGCCCGCCGGCCGGCTCCCCCGCCGCCGCCTGGCCCGCCTGGACAGCGAGCTTGGCCCCCGCCCGGCCCCCCCCCCCCCCGCTGCCCGGCGCCCCCCCGCCCGCCGCCTCCCGGACCGCTGCCCCGACGGCAGCGGCGGCCTGCTCACCTGCTAGATGGTGGTGAGGGCCTCAGCCATGGCGCAGCATCCAAAGCAGCCCGCCAGACTGCCAGCCGCCGCCGCCAACCACCGCCAACCGCCGCCGCCAACCGCCGCCAACGGCCCACCTGCGACCTCACGCCGCCAGGCCGGGCTCGCGCATGCGTTATGCAAAAGCAGACGTGTTGGGGCGCGTCGGCCCCGCCCCCCCGCCCCCCCCGCCCCCCCCGCCCCCCCCGCCACCCCCCGCCGCACCCCGGCCCCCCGGCCGCACCCCGGCCCCCCGCCGCACCCCGGCCCCCCGCCGCACCCCGGCCCCCCGCCGCACCCCGGCCCCCCGCCGCACCCCGGCCCCCCGCCGCACCCCGGCCCCCCGCCGCACCCCGGCCCCCCCGCCGCCCGGACAGCAGCGCCCCCACCCCCGCCGCCGCCTGGCGGCCGCCGGGCACCGCCCCCGCCCCCGCACGGCCCCGCCCCCCCGCCGCCAGTCGGCCCCGCCTGGACAGCGAACTTGGTCTCCCCCCGGCCCCGCCCCCCCGCCGCCTGGCCCCCCGCCGCCACCCGGCCCGCTGCGGCCCGGACCACCGCCGCCCAGCCCCCCAGCTGCAGCCCGGCCCCGCCCCCCGCCGCCGCCCGGCCCCCCGCCTCCCGGTCCCGCTGCTGCCCCTCCCCACCGCCTCCCGGTCCCGCCACCACGACGGCGGCGCCCCCCGCCAGCCGGCTCCCCCGCCGCAGCCCGGCCCGCCTGGACAGCGAGCTTGGCCCCCGCCCGGCCCCCCACACGCTGCCCGGCGCGCCCCCCCCCCCCGCCGCCTACCGGCCCCCCCGAGGCCCCCCGGGCCCCGCCGCACCCCGGCCTCCCCGCCACACCCCGGCCTCCCCACCACACCCCAGCCCCCCCCGCCGCCCGGACAGCAGCGCCCCCCCTCCCGTCGCCGCCTGGCCGCCGCCAGGCCCCGACCCCTGCCGCCTCCCGGCCCCCCGCCTCCCCCTGCTGCCGCCGCCCGGCCCGCCCCCCACCGCCCGGCCCCCCGCCGCCCGGCCCCGCCTGGACAGCGAGTTTTGTCCCCGCCCGGCCCCGCCCACCCGCCGACTGGCCCCCTGCCGCCGACCGTACTCGCCAGGACTCACGCCGCCACACGGCCCCGCCCCCCCGCCGCCCGGCCCCCCGCTGCCACCCGGCCCCGCCCCCCGCCGCCGCCAGGCCGCCCGCCTCCCGGTCCCGCCGCCCGAATCCCCGCCGCCCGGATCCCCGACGCCCGGATCCCCGCCGCCGCGGCCAGGCCCCGACTGCCTCCGCCGCCAAGCCCCGCCCCCCCGCCGCGGCCCGGCCCACCGCCTCCCGGTCCCGATGCTGCCCCGCCCCACCGCCTCCCGGTCCCGCCACCACGACGGCGGCGCCCCCCGCCGGCCGGCTCCCCCGCCGCCGCCTGGCCCGCCAGGACAGCGAGCTTGGCCCCCGCCCGGCCCACCCCCACCCCCCGCTGCCCGGCGCCCCCCCCCCCCGCCGCCTCCCGGACCGCTGCCCCGACGGCAGCGCAGGCCTGCTCACCTGCTAGATGGCGGTGAGGGCCTCAGCCATGGCGCTGCATCCAAAGCAGCCCACCCGACTGTCAGCCCCCCGCCACCAACGGCCCACCTGCAACCTCGCGCCGCCAGGCCAGGCTCGCGCATGCGTCATACAAACGCAGACGGGATGGGGCGCGCCGGACCCCCGCCAGGGCCCGCCCCCCGCCCCCGCCCCCCAGTCCCGCCGCCCCGACGGCAGCGCCCCCCGCCGCCGCCTGGCCCCGCCCCCCCGCCGCCCGGCCCCCGCGTTGCAGCCCGGCCCCGCCCTCCCGCCACCTCCCGGCACCGACTCCGCGCCGCCGCCAGGCCGCCCGCCTCCCGGTCCCGCCGCCCGGATCCCCGACGCCCGGCCCCCCGCCACCGCCCGGCCGCCGCCACCGAGGCCAGGCCCCGACTGCCTCCGCCGCCAAGCCCCGCCCCCCCGCCACCGCCCGGACCCCCGCCTCCGGGTCCCGCTGCTGCCCCGCCCAACCGTCCTGACACCACGACGGCGGCGCCCCGCGCCGGCCGGCTCCCCCGCCGCCGCCCGGCCCGCCTGGACAGCGAGCTTGGCCCCCGCCCGGCCCCCCACACG
This sequence comes from Urocitellus parryii, assembly GCF_045843805.1. Taxonomy (NCBI): domain Eukaryota; kingdom Metazoa; phylum Chordata; class Mammalia; order Rodentia; family Sciuridae; genus Urocitellus; species Urocitellus parryii. The sequence continues at coordinate 59,837 of NW_027554232.1, forward strand.
CTACCCGGCGCGCCCCCCCCCCGCCGCCTCCCGGACCGCTGCCCCGACGGCAGCGCTGGCCTACTCACCTGCTAGATGGTGGTGAGGGCCTCAGCCATGGCGCGGCATCCAAAGCAGCCCGCCAGACTGCCAGCAGCCACCGCCGCCGCCGCCAACCGCCGCCGCCAACCGCCGCCAACGGCCCACCTGCGACCTCACGCCGCCAGGCACGGCTTGCGCATGCGTTATGCAAAAGCAGACGTATTGGGGCGCGCCGGCCCCGCCCCCCCGGCCCCGCCCCGCCGCCCCCCGCCCCCCCGCCGCCCGGACAGCAGCGCCCCCTCCAGCCACCGCCCGGCCGCCGCACGGCCCCGCCCCCCAGCCGCCTCCCGGCCCCCCGCCTCCCCGTGCCGCCGCCCGGCCCGCTGCGGCCCGGCCCCCCGCCGCCCGGCCCCCCGCCGCCGCCCGGCCCCGCCTGGGCGGCAAGCTTGGTCCCCGCCCGGCCCCGCGCCCCCGCCGCCTGGCCCCCCGCCGCCACCCGCCCCGCTGCGGCCCGGACTCGCGCCGCCGCACGCCCCGCCCCCCCGCCGCCCGGCCCCCCCCGCTGCCCCCCGGCTCCGCACCCCCGCCGCCGCCAGGCCCCCCGCCTCCCGGTCCCGCCGCTGCCCCGCCCCACCGCCGCCTGGCCCCACCGCCTCCCGGTCCTGCCGCCCCGACGGCAGCGCCACAGATCGCCGGGCCTCCCCGCCGCCGCCCAGCCGCCGCCCGGCCCCCCGCCGCAGCCCGGCCCCGCCCCCCCGCCACCGCCCGGCCCCCGTCTCCAGGCCCCGCCGCCTCCCGGTCCCGGCGCCCCGACGGCAGCTCCACAGATCGCCCGGCCCCCCCCCGCCACCGCCAGGCACCGCCTGGACAGCGAGCTTGGTCCCCACCCGGCCCCGCCCCCCGCCCGGCCCCCCGGCCCCGCTCCCCCTGGCCCCGCCCCCCCGCCGCCTGGGACACCGCCGCCACCAGGCCCGCTTCTGTCCGGCCCCCCACCACCGCCAGGCTCCTCCTCGCCGCTGCCGCCAGGCCCCCCGCCTCCCGGCCCCCGCCTCCCGGTCCCCCCGCCCCAACGGCAGCGCCCCCCATCGCCCGGCCCCCCCGCCGCCGCCCGGCACCGCCTGGACAGCGAGTTTGGCCCGCCCCCACGCCTCCCCCGCAGCCTCCTCCAGGACCGCTGCCCCAATGGCAGCCCCGGCCTGCTCACCTGCTAGACGGTGCCAAGGTCCCCAGCCATGGTGCCGCATCCAAAGCAGCCCGCCCGACTGCCAGCCGCCGCCGCCAACGGCCCACCTGCAAACTCGCGCAGCCAGGCAGGGCTCGCGCATGCGTCATACAAACGCAGACGGGTAGGGCTGCGCCGGCCCCCCCCCCGCCCCGCACCCCCGCCGCCGCCAGGCCCCCGCCTCCCGGTATCGCCGCCTCCCGGTATCGCCGCCTCCCGGCCCCACCACCGCCTGGCCCCGCCGCCTCCCTGTCCCGCCGCCCCGACGGCAGCGCCCCCCATCGCCCGGCCCCCCGCCGCCGCCCGGCACCGCCTGGACAGCGAGCTTGGTCCCCCCCCCAGCCCCGCCGCCCCAGCCCCGCCCCCCGCCGCCTGGCCCCCCGCCGCCGCCCGGCCCTGTCCCCCCGCCGCCACCTGGCCCCGCCACCCCGCCGCCCGGCCCCCCGCCTCCCGGTCCCGCCGCCGCCCTGCCCCACCACCGCCCGGCCCCGCCGCCTCCCGGTCCCGCCGCCCCGACGGCAGCGCCCCCCATCGCCCGGCCCCCCGCCGCCTCCAGGCACCGCCTGGACACCGAGCTTGGTCCCCGCCAGGCCCCCCCCCCCGGCCCCGCCCCCCCTCGTCCCACACCCCCGCCCCCTGGCCCCCGCCGCCACCCGGCCCACTGCCGTCCGGACCCCCGCCGCCGCCCGGCCCTGCCCCCCGCCGCCGCCCGGCCCCCCGCCTCCCGGTCCCGCCGCCCCGACGGCAGCGCCCCCCTCCGCCCGGCCCCTCAGCCTCCCGGTCCCGCCGCCCCTACGGCAGCGCCCCCCGCCGCCCGCCCCGCCAGGACAGCAAGCTTGGCCCCCGCCCACCCACCCCCCCCGCCGCCTCCCGGACCGCTGCCCCTAAGGCAGCGCTGGCCTGCTCACCTGCTAGACGGTGCCAAGGGCCCCAGCCATGGCGCCACATCCAATGCAGCCCACCCGACCGCTGCCAACCGTCGCCAACGGCCCACCTGACCTCGCACTGCCAGGCCTGGCTCGCGCATGCGTTATGCAAACGCAGACGGGTTGGGGCGCGCCGGCGCCCCCCCACCGCCCCCGGCCCCGCCCCCCACCCCCGCCGCCGGACCCCCGCGGCCGCCCGGACCCCTGCGGCCGCCCGGACCCCCGCCTCCCGGTCTCGCTGCCTGGACGGCAGGGCTCCCCGCCGCTCGGCCCCCCCTCACCATTAATTAAGAAATTGCCATTAATATACTGATGACAATGGTACATTTCCAGTGAATGTTTTCTAAGTCATTGCCCACAGTTAATGACAAAAGCTGTTCCATACCTTACCTTTATATATCAAGAGACTTTTCTTCACAAATTGCTCTAGTTTCTCCCAGTATTTACTTTATAAAGAGAGAACCACTCTCTATGCCAAAATCTCATTGTTTTTATGCTAGTCCATATTTAGGATAAAAGAAGTTTGTGAACATCAGTTCTTTTTATTGACTTGCTTTTCCCATTTCAAAGTATTTTCCCCTATGACTTAGCCTTGGGGGAAAATCATAATGGTAATATACAGAGAAATGAATAGAAAGTTAAATAGCCCATGAGGATACCAAAAGTATTTTTAAATTTCTTCCTAGAGTGATGAACTAGCTCTTACTCAGACAACACGTTTAAATGGCTTTTTAAATGCCACAACACATTCCTTTGAGGTCTGTTATGATTTTTGCTGTAAATAGGCATTTGGGGACTGATAGAAATATATATTGCATACAATGGATTCCTTAGAGTTTATGCATTGTCTATATTGGAGTACAAATGTTTGCAGGATACTGAAGAAGCTTCTAATCTTTGACAGCTCATGTTCTCTAAACTGCATTAAATATTATAGACACTTCTGCCAATTCATTAACTAAAAACTGATAATTTTCCCTTTTTTATATTAATCACATATCACATTTAATCTTGTGTTTTTTTTATAAAACTATGCTTTTTATTTTCATGTTTTGTGACATTTTATGTTGTTTGGTGAGTTTTATTTTTATGCTATGTTCATCCCAAATTGTAAGCCACTAATTTTTTTGTGTGGTGAGTCTTTGTATGTATTTCTTTTTCTTCCAACTAAGTATAAAAGTGTAACATGAAATAAAGCATTTTCTAAATATTTCATTTTATTCATAATTTTTATACATGTGTGACTATCACCCAAACAAAGTACTGGTGCTCAAGTATTAGCACATTTCAAGATCTCTGAGAGAGCTTATTAAAATACAGCATTCAGGACCACAACTTCAACTTCAGAATTTCTATTTCTGTTAGAGTGAGTACCAAGAATTTGTTTCACAAGTTTGTAGATAATGCTTAGGATGGTGGTCTCAGACCATTTATTTGTCACTGCAACAGTCCTTTTTTTCTTTTTTTCCAGAAAATTCAACACCCCGCACATCTCCACATTCATCAATCACTTCCTGATTTTTGTTTTCATAGTTTAATTTTGCCTGTTCTTGACTATGATATAAGAGGAATCATTATTTTGTTCTCTTCCACTCAATATAAGCCATTAAATTTTCCTTTTTTAAAAATTTTGTATTTAGGCATGATTGGCATACAAAAAATAACACACATTTAATGTGTCCATTCTGATATATGCGTACACCGGTGAGAACATCACCACAAACAGGGTACAGAGCACTAAGTCCACCCATCGTCTCTCTGAATGCTTTTGTGTCCTTTTTTTTGTATCAGGGATTGAACCCATGGGCACATAATCTCTGAGCCACATCCTAGTCTTTTTTATTTTTTATTGTGAGTTACGGTTTTTTTTTTTTGTTTGTTTTGTTTTTTTTTTTTTTTTTTTTTTTTTTTGAGATAGGGGCTTGCTAAGAGCCTTGCTAAGTTGCTGAGTCTGGCTTTGAATTTGTGTTTTTGGACAGGCTGGGATTACAGACAGGCATGTGCCACCATGCCCAACTTCTTGTGTTCTTTTATATATGCTTTGTTTATGTTTATGTGATAAACATACTAAATATGAAATCTATCCTCTCTACATATTTTAAAGTACACACTAGTATAGCACTCGGCCCTACAGCAGATCTCAAGAACTTATTAACTTGCATAACAGAAATTTTATACATACTTTTAAAAATTCCATATCCCCTTCCCCCAGATCTTGGCAACCACAGTTATATTTGCTGTTTCCATAAGTCTATTTCAGATAACTTATATAAGAGGATCATGAAGATTGATCTGCATACAGTCTTCTGTGACTGGCTTATTTCAGTTAGCATAATCTCTATAATCATCTGATGTTGTAAATAGCAGAATTTCCCTTTTTAAGACTGAGCAATATTCCATCATTATATGTTTACACCACATTTCCTTTCTCCACCTATCCATCAGTGACTCTTCAGTTGAGAAAGGCAAATTTGTCAAAGAGATGCAAAGTGAGAAAGATATAACTAACCATTGCTGACTTTGAAGACAGAGGAAAGGAGACACATGCCAAGGAATGTGGTGGCCTCTAGTAACTGGGAATGGTCTCAGATGATAGCCAGCAAGAAGACAGCACCCTTGGTTTATAACCTCAGGAAAGCAGATTTTTCCAACGAGCTTTCATAAGGAATACAGTCAGACTTCCAACACAAAAAAAATATAAAATAACAATTAACATTGTTTTTAAGGCACTAGAGTTATCATTGCTTATTGCATAAGCAATTAAAACTATTTAGAAAGAAATTCTATAGTGGCAGGGATCGTTGTTCTTCTTTAGTTTTCACTGCTATGAATAAGTGGCCAATAAAGTGGCTGGTACATAGTCAGTAATTGACAAATGTCAATTAATTTAATTAATTATCTAGCTGATTAATTAATTAAGTTCCATACATTATATTAACTTTACTCAGTGGGGGAATTGATCTCACTAGATACTAGTAGAGGAATAGAATACACTGATTAAATTCTGACTTCTAACTAGCCTAAAAGTGCAAACAAAACCCTGGGAAATAAGTAATTTCTAATGTGATTAGCTAAATATAACTTTGTATGAATGAGAAGGTTGGACCGTCCAATATGATGTTTAATCTCATTTTATTTGATTAGGCAAATTATGGAACAACAGCATGAAATGCATTACTGCTACCAATGTTGCCTCCAAAATGTGAATCTCATTATAGCTCTGGCCTGAGGACTTTAAGTGTGGAATCAAATGAACAAACTAAAATAGTTCAAAAGAAGGTTGAGCACTCAACATTTGCTAATTACACTGTTTTACAGAAGAAAGCCTAACCCTTGTCCAGGTTTGAGGGGAGAAGGAAAACTCTACATGGCTACTAATTTGTAAAAATTATTTAAAAAATAGTCAAGCCACTTGAAAGCTGTAGTAATTCCAAGCATGCTTAGTTGTGTGGTTTGGATTTAGATAGTTAGTGGCTATGTTTGTAGAGTGCTATGGTCTAGATCACAAAAAAATATCTTATGCCTCAGTTGACACTTTGTCATACTTTGGGTTGTGAATGTTTGTACTCCACTCATAGGAATTTCATCTTGTCATTAATCTGGGGGGAAGGCCCAGACTACAGGTTTGGTTGCAGCAATGTCTGCACCAAATTGGTCTTCTTATAAAATGTTTAGTTATAGCTCTGGCTCCAATTCTTCCCTACATATATGCTACTTATTCATCCTGGTACTTTACACCCCACATCATAGTGTTTCCTTCTTATCTGTACCTTCTGGTCCTTTCCTGTAACTTTGCTACAAACCTCATCTCTCACGCTAGAAAATCAGGCTCAGAAAGCAACAACTTGAAAGTTATTCTTCTAAATTCAGTTAATGCATTTCTCTTCTTTCCTCTATAAAACTTTCTAAACCTTTTGAGCTTCTTAATTTATGGGCAAACTGGAGCCATTAAAGGGCTAAAGTTCAGAAATAAACAAAAATGTTGGAAATGTAAACTGCTACTATCCCTTTGAAGTGTGACAACCTGTTAAAAGTTAAACATAGACCTATCACTGACACATTCCTAATATTTACCCAAGGATGATGCATATGTTCATACAATGTAAACATCCAAAGACTTGGATACAGATGTGAATAGCAGCTCTTTGCAAAATTGCTAAAACCCAAAAACAACCCAAATGTCCATCCACGAGGGAATAGATAAAACAAATTCTGGCATATTAATACAACAGAATACTTTAACTCAGTAATAAAATATGAGCTATTTATATATGTTGTAACATGAATGAGTGAAAGAATCCATTCTCAAAACATTATATACTGTATGATTCCATTATTTTATTCTCAAAAAAAGATAACACCATTATGTTAGAAAGCTGGTATATGCTTGTTATGGGTGAAGTAGTGGATGGTAAGATTACAAGGACATATTTTGAGGGAGTTTTTTGGGTGTGGTGGAACTGCTATGTATTTTGACAGTGACATTGGTTACACAAATTTGCATATGTATTGTAATTCATAGAACTTTGCTCATGCACACACGTGCACATTCATATATTCACCAAAAATGTCAAAACGATTATATAGTACATTTTAACACCAAAAATTTTAAAGTGACAGAAAGGCATAAAATTGAAAATAAAAAGTCATCTGATGAAATTTAATATTTTTTTGTGGTTATTATTTTGGTTTTGGTTTAAACCCAGGGGTGCTCTGACAATGAGCTGTATTCATATACTCTTATTTTTATTTTGAGACGGATTCTCTCTAAATTGCTCAGACTGGCCTCAAAATTGTGATCCTGCTGCCTCAGCAGCTTTAAATATAGCCATGCCTAGGTGAATCTTTTTAAGTAATACATCTTTCAAACTGCGTATAATGATGCTCATTTAATGTAAGAAAAAATAGTTTCTTTAAACTTTTTATTTTTATATAATTGTAGATTCACAAGTAGGAAATAATATAGAGAGATCCCATAGACAAGTTCACCTAATGCAACATCTTGCAAAGCCATACTGTAGCCCAATAACATAATTAGGACATTGACACTGATACAGTCAAAATATTGAAAATTTTCATTGCCTCAAGGATATTGAAAATTTTCATTGCCTCAAGGATACCTCTTTTTGCCATTTTCTACCCATCCCCACCTTTTCCCCTTCACCTTCTTTTTAAAAATTGCTTTTATTTTTAAAATACATGACAGCGGAATGCATCACAATTCTTATTACTCATATAGAACACAATTTTTTGTCTCTGTATATAAAGTATGTTCACACCAATTCATGTCTTCATACATGTACTTTGGATACTGATATCCATCACATTCCTCCATCATTGCTAACCCCCTGCCCCCTCCTTTCCTCTCCCAACACTCTGCCCTATCTAGAGTTCATCTACTCCTCCCATGCTCCCTCCCCCTACCCCTCTATGAGTCAGACACCTTATGTCAGAGAAAACATTCACCATTTTTTTTTGGGGGGATTGGCCAACTTCACTTAGCATTATCTTCTCCAACTGCATCCATTTATCTGCAAATGCCATGATTTTATTCTCTTTTATTGCTGAGTAATATTCTATTGTGTATATATGTCACATTTTTTTTTTATCCATTCATCCATTGAAGGGCATCTAGGTTGGCTTCACAGTTTAGCTATTGTGAATTGTGCTGCTATAAACATTGATGTGGCTGTGTTCCTGTAGTGTGCTGTTTTAAAGTCCTTTGAGTATAGATTGAGGAGAGGGATAGCTGGGTCCAATGGTGGTTCCATTCCCAGATTTCCAAAGAATCTCCATTCTGCCCTTCACCTTCTTTTTGTAAAACTGCAAAATGTTTTTCCAAAGTAGACATTAACCATGCTATGTTTATACCACACAATGTACGAGTGATTCAGTTTCTTTACCAGCATTTAATTTGCTACTATTTTTTATTGTAACTATTCTGATAGGTATATAATAATATCTCATTATACTTTTTTTTGTACCAGGGATTGAACCCAGGGGTGCTTAACCACTGAGCCACATCCCCAGCCGGTTTTTGAATTTTCTTTAGAGACAGAGTCTTGCTGAGTTTCTTAGGGCCTCACTAAATTGCTGAAGCCTGGTTTGGAACTCTCGATTCTCCTGCCTCAGACTCCTAAACCGCTGGGATTACAGGCATGTACTACCATGCCTCGCCCATTATAATTTTACTTTGCATTTTCATAATAACTAATGGTGTTGAACCTCTTTTCACGGGCTTATTTGCGGTCCACATTTCCTCTTCACTGAATTTTTTAATTTTTATTTTATTTTTATTTTTTGCTCATTTTCTAGTTAAATAGTTTTGATTTTTTACTGGTAGATTTTGAAAAATATTTTTGTATTCTAGATAATAACCCTTTGTCAGATGTGTGTTTGGAAATATTTTATACCAGTTTATAGCTTTCCTTTTCTTCTTACTACCAAGGTCTTTCACACTGTAAAACATCAATTGCTCTGTTCCATTTGTGGCAAAGAATGTCCCTCCTCTATTTCATTCCCTTTGTGACTTTGTTACAAATTGGCTGGTCATATATTTATGTCTACTTCTGGATTCTTCATTGATCTTTCTTTCTGCCAATACCACATTGTCTTGATCACTGCTGGTAGTAGGGCTTCATATGAAACAGAATGACTGCTCTCACGTTACTCTTCTTTTTCAGGATTGTTTCAGTTATTCTACAACCTGTGTTTTTGCATATAATTTTAGAAAAGGCTTTTCTATGTCTTATCAGGATTGTAATAACAATCGCATTAAACCTACAGGTCAGTTTGGGGAAAATTGACATCTTCACTATGTCAATTAGTCTTCAAATCCAGTAATATGATATGTCTATTTATTTAAATATTTGATTTATTTCAAAGCATCATGTAATTTTTAGTCCACAGAATATGTGCATATCTGGTTAATTTCATACCAAAATATATCATTTAATTGGAAATATTGTAAATAACATAGTTATTTTAATTCCACTTTCCACAATTTTATTGTTAATATATATGTATGCAATTTTTATTCATCTTATATTTTGTGAACTTGTTAATTTCACTTATTAGTTGTAGTTTTATAGACTCCTTAAGACTTTCTATCTATGTAATCTGTCTTCTGTGGGTTGAGAAACTTTTATTTCCTGCCTTTCCCATCTGTATGCCTTTAATTTTTTTTCTTGTATCATTGCTGCATGTAAAGTTCTGGGAAAAAGTAATGTTGAATAAGGCATATGAGATTAGACTCTGCCTTTTCTCTGATTTGAGGGAGACATTCCATTTTGTACCACAAAGTACAATGTCAGCTGTATATTTTTGATGGTGTTCCTTTATCAAATGAAGAGTTACCCTTTACTCTGAAGCTGCTGAAAGTTATTTTTATCAGAAATAGATATAAAATTTTGCCAAGTGTCTCATTTGCATCAACTAACATGAGCATGTTAATTTTCTTCATTAGCTTATTGATATGGAGAATCGCATATATTTATAAAAATACTGAACTGCCCCTTCACATCTGAAATTAATATGACTTTGCATGGTGGATAATTCTTTTTATACATTTCTGGGTATCATTTGCCTATTTTCTTGGGGATTTATATGTAAGTTTATGAGAGATTGTAGTTTATCATATTTTAATTTTTGTACTTTTTGTTTGGTTTGACAGCAGACTAACCTTAACCTTATAAAATGAATTGAGAAGTGAGTTCCATCCTTTTATTTTTTTGCCTTGGGGGGTATTTTGAAATAAATTTTCTTTTTAATTGTTTCATAAAATTCTCCATTGAAATAACCTGTGTCTGGATTTCTTTGTTCAGAAGCTTTTAAATTAAAAGTCAATTTCTTTAATGGCTAATGATTATTCAGAATTTCTGTTTCATTTTAATTGAGTTTTGATAGTTTCTGTTTTTTTAATAATTAGTCCTCTTCTTTTCATTTTACAGTAGGTAAAGTAGTTCATTATGTTTCCTTATTGTCTTCTTAATGACTGCAGGACCTACAGTGACATCTCCTGTATTTTTGTTTCTGACATCGATTATTCTTTTTTTTTTTCCTTTTTCTGTTTTTATGTCTGGCTAGGGGTTTATCAATTTTATTGATTTTTTTGAAAACTAGCTTTTTCTTCATTGATTTTATTTATTATTTTGTTTTCAAGTCCATTGATTTCTGTTATCTTTATTACTTTCTTCTGCTTGGCTTTGACTTTATTTTACTCTTCATTCTCTAGTTTCTGAAGATGACTTTAATCACAAATTTGAGATGATAATTTTCCTCTTAGCATTGTTTTGTCTTTATCATCTCACACATTTTGATATGTTCTATATTCATTTTTCTATAAATTTTGATTTTTCTTTGAGATTCCATTTGACCCATCATTTACTTATAAGTATAATGTATACTTGCCAAGTGTTAAGAGAATCTCCTTTTGTATTATTATTAGTTATTTCCAATTTTATCCTATTTGATCAAAGAACATACTTTGCATGATTTAAATACTTGTGAATCTGTCAAGGATAGTTTAATAGTCTAAAGATATGATTTATGCTATAAAATGTTCCATGGGAATGTGAAAAAAATGTGCATTTTATTGTTTGGTAGCTATTGCTCCCTATGTGTCAATTATAACCTCTTGGTTAATTATGTTATTCAATTCTTCTACATCCTTTATGAATTTCTGTCTTGCAGTTCTACAAGTTGTTGAAAAAGGGTTACTTGAGTTCCTGACTATAACTGAGGATTTGTTTCTATTTTTCTTCTATCAGCTCTAAGCTTATGCTTTATATATTTTAAGGATATACAAAATTTTGCTTGTTTTTGGCATGTGCATGTTTATGGTGTTATGACTTTGGGGAAGATTGATAACTTTATTGTTATATAAAATCTCCATTTACATCTAGAAGTTATTTTTGCCCTGAACATACCTTATCTGATATTAACGTATCCCCTCTCACTTTTTAAAACATTTATATTTACATTGTGTATCTTTTTCTATCCTTTTACTCACAATCTATATCATTATTTGAGGTAAGTTTCTTATATATAACATGTTTTTATGGAATCTTTTTTTTTTTTAATTTCACTCTTCCAATCTCTTTTTAATTACTGTCTCAAGGTGGATACTAAGTGATAAAATCCACCTAGGCTCTGTTTCAAAGAGGATATCAGGTAATTGTACCCTGTCTGGTGTCTGTGGGAAGCAATAAGAAAACCCAGGGGACTCACCTCCATGTTGTTCCTCAATCTGAGGGCCTTTAGCAGTCTGCAACTTTTTCCCACCTTTCAGACACTTCCTATTTATTGTTGTTTTCTGTTATGTTCAGAACTTTTTATTTATAAAATGTAAACTTTTTACTTAGAAGAATTAGGTGGAACAGGACTACTCAGTCTTGAAGGAACTGAAAGTCTAAATAATTATTCTTAACTCATTAGCAAATAAACTTTGAGAGCCCACTAGGTGCCAGCCATTCTGCTGATATGCTGCTAAGTGAATAGGGTTGAAGGAGGAAGAGAAGAAGTAGGAGAGAGAGGAGGAAAACATTTACTAATCCCCCCAGTTTCAACCAACATTTCACTGCCTTCTCTAAAGACTCAGGCTAGGTTAGCCTCTTCCCATTGCATATTCTTGTCACACTTTAAATGTCCCCTTTATAGAACTTATAATACTTGCATTTTCTTGTTTTCTGTCCTCACTTGGTCAGTAGAGTTTCTGAAACCTGTTTGTCTTTCCCACTGAAGTCTCCTATGGTTAGTGCAGGGACTGGCACAAGACAAGCATCTGCCCACATTCACCAATGGAGTTCTTGAGTGCTCCACTTCAGGGCATTTCTTTACTCTTTGGCTTTTCTTCCACTATTTCCCAGTACATTTGCTGCATGACTTTGACCTTCTCAAACAGTTTTTAGCTGCTCTCTCTCATCAGTAGAACCAAACTCCCTGACCTTTCATCCTTTATTCATTTGGAAGGGTCTTTTCACTTTAGGATAGGAAGTTCAATGGAAATCCCATATTCCCAGGACTACCCCTGTACATCATCCCTGCTGGCCTCAGTGGGCTGTTACATAATCAGAATGTTGTGGATGGCTGAAAGGTTGCAGTGCCTGGCTTTACTGAAGCATCCCTGTTCTTTACCTGTTCTGTGTGGGTCAGTTGGTAAAGCAGGGAAATATGATGTCAGAATAGAATAAATGCCTGGAACAGGTTATTATTACGAGAGCAAAATATAAATCCAGTTGTTCAGTTTTCCATGGAACAAGGGTCACTTCACCATTTAATCCCTGGTAATTAAAACTAAAATTCTGAACTAATTGTCCTTTCAATGTTGGATTTTCTTTCTTTTCTTTTTCAGCATTACTGCCTTGACCGTATATGAAAGCAATTGATCTTCCTAATGTCCTTTAGCTGGTCCAAAAAATAATCTTCCTGAGAAACTTTTCTTTTCCCTGCCATCAGGTTAACTCTCTTAACCTCATCATTTTTATGGCATCTTGTTTTGTTTTGTTTACCCTTAGAGGATATTAAATTTTTATGTGGCTTAACTTATCTGTGAGTTAGGCCAAAGTAATGTTTTGTAACAAATAGAATGATTTAAAAGCATTCTGATTCCTCAGGAAGACTGTTAATATAAACCGAAAATTGTGTGGTAACAAAATGAGTTACTCTCAGTGATGCAGAGTTTATCTAGGGTTGCCCATATAAAATGGGACTCACTTAGCATTAAATCTCATTTTATGTGATCAGGTTTTATTTTAAATGGACCACTCAGGATTCATGCTATAAGACTTTCTTACTGAATATCATCAGAAATCCCTTCCACCCTCCACCCATATCTTACAATAATTAACACAAAATTTTCCTAGGTTTTGGCTAAATTAGCACAGTATATATGTAGTATGTGTGTATTATATATATTTACTAAATAACAATGACTATGCAGAACTTTGGGAACTTGTAAACTAATATAAAGATAAAATGTTATCATGTAATTTGACTGGCTTTTAAACATGTTGAGAACTCATTATTTAGAGATGGAAAATTGATTCACATGAATTATCAGGGACAGCATGAGGATCTCAAAGTACATAAAAATGTACTTCCCAAAAAAGAGTGTGTATAGGAAGGCTACAGAATGTCTAAGAAATATGAGAGATGTGAAAACTACTTCTATTGTGTGTATATCATTTAATAATCTATTGTTAGTAACTCAAGGTACATAGAACATATGCTTTTGTGTGTGTGTGTGTGTGTGTGTGTGTGTGTGTGTGTGTGGTGCTGGGGTTTGAACCCAGAGTCTTGTGCACACGAAGCAAGCACTCTACCAACTGAGCTATATTCCAGCCTGAACATATGTTTTTACTTGAGAAAAATTTACCTGATCCCTTTGACTTTCATTATTTTAGTGCTTATCCATTTCGTTGATGTTTTGCTCACAGTCACTGCTTGAATAGTGTTTGATGTAGATGTTGGTTTTATTAGAATTTAAAATCACTCTTCTTTCAAAAACATTTTTAATTCTGGAAGAAAATAGTTAACAGGTGGAGAAAACTTTTGTTTAATATTCATGTCAATTGCTATATTAGGTTATTAACTTACTTTTGTCTTTAGTCTCTGATAATATTCCAATACCTTCCTAAAAGATTTTCAGAATGACAGAAGAAAGTATAGTATCACAGGGACTAATTCTAGGTTAACTTCTGGATTTATACAGACAAACCAAGTAAATGCTCCAAAGGGAATAAAACTCTACCTATATGATTTTCAATCTTAGTACAGTTTTTCATCTGCCAGAAATCTTCCAAGAATTTGTTCCCTGGGATTTTTCCTTTGGAGAAACCTCAAGTAAAATGTAAAGCTGTAGAGAGGGAACAAATAGAATTGCCCCCAACATTTAAAAAAGGAAGAAAGAGAAAATGTAAAAGAAATCAACACTGGGATGACAAGATTACAGATTTGGGCAGGTAAGGTTCTTAAGTAGAAATTTAAACTCATCATTTTCTTATAGTGTCAGATACAAGAAAAATGTTACATTAAAGGAAAATTATTCCAAGCTTTGTGATGGACTGAATAATGGTCCTTTCAGATATCCATGTCCTCATCCCCAGAACCTGACTGTCAATTTGTACAACATAAGGGTCTATGCAGATATGATCATGTTAAAGATTTTGACAGAAAGAAGTTATCCAGGATTATATAGGTGGGTGTGTTATAGTCACAGTGGTACTTATAGAAAAGGAGGCAAAAGATTGGAGAGACAAGTGGTGTGGTAACTGAAGCAGAAGTTGGAGTGATACAGTTTGAAGATGGATGAAGAGGCCACAAGCCAAGAAATATAGGTGAGAAAGAAGAAGAAATGAAGTGTCTTTTTAGAGCTTCTAGAAGGAATGAACCCAGCTACAGGCTTGTCTTTAGCTCATTGGAACTGATTTTGGACCTCCGGACTCAGAAACATTAGGAAATAAATTAGTGTTTTAGCCACTAAGTTTGTGGAACTTTGTTATAGCAGCAATGGGAAACTAATACAATCCCTTCCTTCTCTATTTAAATGACATTTAAAATGTTTTTAAAAGTTACAAATTATAAACATATGCAGTAATACCATTGGGTTGAAATTTGTCAGACTGATGTTTGAAGAGTTAAGGGAAATACTTTTTAAAAGAAAGGAATACCCACCATGTAATAATTGAAGAAATAAATTATTTTTAATTCTACTATCTCGATACATAATTTTAAAATCACTTATGAATTTGCCTTCATCTCATTTTTAATTAGAAGCTTTAAAATCATTTATTTCACCTTATAAATGCATTATCTCAGTACTTTTTTGGGCAATGAAAGGTATACAGAGATGCTGAACAACCATTATTGTCGTTATAATTTTCTATTTTTAGCATTGTGCTACAATACATTAATCATATCAATATCCCTCAGAATAATACACTGACTAGTCCAGATCATAATGTAGTATTATATATCCTCTTTAAAAATTCTTTAAATTCTTTCAAATTTTCTGAATAGCTCCTTATTAAGAATCCCAAGATGTTAATTTTAAGTCTTGAAAATTTCCCCCATTTTTAAAAACATTCAAAATTTGTTGAAGATTTTTACACTTGAACATGTTGTTTAAAATATAATCTTTCTTTCCGTGTGACAGCCTCACACAAACAAAGTATTTAAAGAAGATGAGGGTCTGTCATTGCTCCGTTTAATTAACAGAAACTTTTAGAATTGGAAGATGTTATAAAAAGAACTCAAATAAAACTTTAGTATGATCATGATAATAGTTTCATTTCACATCAAAATTTCAACTGGTAAATTTCATTTACAGGTGTCATCTGCTAGAAGTAGTCAGTTTTGTTTTATATTATGAGTTTTTCTTTCCCCAATTACTTATACAAATCAGATGGTGGAGTACATAAGCATGCCAAGAGATTTAGATTTGCTTCTAATTTAGCATACGATGAAACAATTTTCTTTCTCCATCATCTATGGTTTTGGAAGCTCCCTGTTCCTTTTGTTTTGAATCTAAACTGTTTAAAATCATGTTGCCTTTTAGTTCATGGAGGCAATGTATAGCTTGTTAAGAGTTTACACTCTAGAAATTAATTCTTGTCCAATGTTTCTAGTCAAATGGAATCTATATAAATGTGTATTTTAATAAATGTCACAAATTCCTTTGTCTTGCCCTTAATGTTTACAACCCACAAATATAATTAATCTAAGATAAAAAACTTACAGTAATTAGGAGACAATGTTTGGGGTCCACCTTTTTACATTTTGAATTCTTACTTTCACAGTATTCTTCTATATTAAGACTATGAAAGTCTTATGAATGGTTAGCAATTCTAATATGCTACAGATTCTAAGCTGTGTCAATTTATTCCTTAAAATATTTTCCACTGAACACTTTCTGTGGGCATCACAAGCATAGTGATGATTAAGTGGAGTTTTTGTTTCCCAACTTGACTAAGGGAAAAGAAGTTAAATAATTTATATTTCTACAATGTACAAAGTATTCCAGTAATTTAAACTGGTAGTTTAAATGTCTCATAAGAATTTCTGTCTCTTTATGTATGCATTTGAGATACCTGATGAGACTGAAACGTCAGCATGAAATATACAGATATATTTAGCAATATTTTACTCACCTTTTGAGGGGTATTGTCAGATATAAACTATATTACTATTTGCCTCTTTAAAAATGTTTTGCTTATAAGAAACCAAAGAAATTACTCTATCATGGCTAATCATCAAATGATATGTTTTAATATCTTTTGTGTAGTTAAATGGCAGTTTACAGAGCCAATTTATTACCATGCTTTACAAATAAAGCAGTCATTAAAAACATGAGATACATAAATACACAGTGGTGTATATGACCATATTAATAGGAATGTCA
This sequence comes from Urocitellus parryii, assembly GCF_045843805.1. NCBI lineage: Eukaryota > Metazoa > Chordata > Mammalia > Rodentia > Sciuridae > Urocitellus > Urocitellus parryii. Next base: position 76,404 of record NW_027554232.1, read on the forward strand.
TTAGAGCTGAAAGGAACTTTAAGTACCTTCAATCCCTTCAGCCTCTGGTGGAGAAGGTGATGTACTCAGTGTCAGCAAGGTAGCTAGTGGTGAGGTCTGTGGCCTAAGACCTCCGTCTCGCATCCCTAAACAACATGAGCAAGCATGTTTTTACATAAATTGGCATGTTATGCTGTGTAATTTCTGATTTGAGTTTTTTGTGTTTTTTTTTTTTTTTTGAGCAGAAGAACACAATTAATATAGGTCAGTTAACCAATCATTAAAAAAAAATAATACAAGGCCTACAAAATGGTAGTGTTTTTTTTAATTATTTTTCCTATCTGGTTGAATTAACTTTTTATAGTGGAAATATACTAAAATTATATTCAGATACATGCCATAGAAATTCAATAATTATTAATCTAACTCCAAGACTAGTGTTTACGGCTTCAATAACTATTCAGTGTTGCCCAGCCCCATCGGCCTGTTCTTTATATTAATTGATGTACCAGAGTTACATTTCTCAATCATATGTCCTTTAATATTAAAATAGATAGGTAACACATATATCTATCCTGTTCATATAAACACACCAAAAATTTTACTAGTAATAAAACTCTAAAAACTCCCCAGAGAAGGTGATGTAACAAAAATACAACATACACATGGAAGCAGAAGTTACAAGACTATATTTATAGAATTTGTAATCTACCTATACTATTACTTCTTATTATTTTATTTATATTTAGTTATTGGGACCAGGGATTGAAGCCAGGAATGCTTAGCCACTAAGCCACATCCCCAGCCCTTTTTAATATTTTTAGAGACAGGGTCTCAAGTTGTTTAGTGCCTCAGTAAGTTGCTGAGGCTGGCTTTAAACTCACAATCCTCCTGCCTCAGCCTCCCAAGCCACTGGGATTATAGGCATACCCGCCACACCTGGCTATATTATTCCTTCTTGAACTTAAAAAAAATAATATAGTTAAGATAACCAATCAAAAATGTTTTGAACAACTTTGTTAGCCATAATATAGATTTTGTTTGAATTTTAAAGAAAATAAATCCACCTCTGAGCAGTAAACAGTGATTAGTGACACTCAGATAATAAAATGAAGCTCACAGGGACTCCTAGATCTTTCTTATATCCAGTGAGAATTTATTATAGAAACAAATAGTGTGTCATTTATTATCTAAATGGCCAAAATAAGTTTCAATGGAAATATAAGTAAATCAGCTCTTTCCTTAACTATTTGAAATATAGGGGGTTTAAATCTTACATATTTTTGTTAAAATAGTAATTAACCATAGATGACAGATGCTGCTCCCTAGTCAATGGAGAGTCTCAAATTTTACTCTGCATCTCATTGGGAAGGAAATACAAATTTTTAAAATAGAATTAACTTGGGGAAAGGCATCAGTGCTGCAACTCTTAGCACCAAATGTTTTTTCTTGGAGCACCAAATGCTTTAAGGAAAACATTCCAAGTATCAAAAGTTTTCAGATAGATAAATATTTATGGATCAAATCCATAAAGAACAGACATTGTTATGAAATATATATAGATGCCTTCAAAACTTTCTTTCCAGGCAGAGTAGACACATAAGTTAGGAGTCATTTCCCACTTAATTGTTTCTGCAACCTTATGCAACACAAATGGATGATGGATAAGACTTATTCATTTGTACAAGAAAGGACATCTTGACTGACATCATCTCCAGAAAAATACACTGGAGCTGTTTCTCTCTATATATAAAGTGTCACAAAACTTATAGAAGAGGTTTTATTCTAACCTATTGAGAAGTGTAGGGATTTTTGATGGAGTTCTTTGGTGAAAAAACTAGACTTTTAAACAAATTATTCTCATTTGCTGGTTAAAATAATCAGAGAAATGCACAACACAGATCTGGTTCATATTTGAAAGAACAATGCAATTCAGTCTGTATTGGAACTTTATGAATGGTATGTTTTTCTTCAATCTACATATAGACCAATGCCCCTCCCTCTCCATGGGGAACTCTTCATATTATTTGCATTACAAATCTCCAGAAAGCTATTTTGCCACTTAAAGGCAGAGGTTTATTTTACATTGATCCTGTAGCAAAATACAAGTATGCTATATGGTACTAGCAAAATTTAAAATAATTATTAAAAAACCCATAATCTTAGCTTCTACTGTGGTATCCTTGATGCTCTTATAATAGCATTGATGGCTAAGCACTGATCAGAAATGAAGGGCGTATTTAAGAAAGTAGCAATAGGTCCTGTTTTAGATGCAAACATAGAACAAGGGTGTACAAGAACTCATGAAGAGGGGCTGGGGATGTGGCTCAAGCGGTAGCGCGCTCTCCTGGCATGCGTGCGGCCGGGGTTCGATCCTCAGCACCACATACCAACAAAGATGTTGTGTCTGCCGAGAACTAAAAAAAAATAAATAAATATTGAAAATTCTCTCTCTCTCTCCCTCTCCTCTCTCACTCTCTCTTTAAAAAAAAAAAAAAAAAAAAGAACTCATCAAGAAAGGGTTGGAAACCCGATGTCAGGCTTCCATATTGCACTGGTACCCATGGATTCTGCCAATAGTATCATCTCTAAACATACTGGATATTTTACAACTGAATACAATTCCATTCCTGAAACTAACTAGAACAATTTTATATTCAACCAAAGAAGGCATGAGTTTCATGTGGACTTAAAGAAAAGAATAACAAAGGCACAGATAAAAATTTTATTTATGAATATGTGGACACATGACTTTGGATCCAGCCAGCCAGTGACATAAATAAACTTGAGCAAAAGATTCAAGCCAGAGAATACATAAGTGTGGGGTGTATGTGTGTGTGTGTGCATGTGTGTCTGTACACATACATATATTTGTGTGTGTACATAAGGTTTCTTGGAGCTGTGCCAAAAACCTGGACACCAACCAACAGAATCATTCCCCATCCTCTGAAATTTCCATTAAAAGCACAATGGGGGTAGATATTCAGAGAGCTGAGCTCAAAGATGATGACCCTGTTGCCTGGAAGTACTTCGATGGTTGTCTGCAGCTCTGTGGTTACTGACTAGCTGTGTGACCTTAGGGAAGTGTTTTGCCATCTCTGAGCTCAGTTTTGTCATCCATAATGTGGGAGCAGAGCTGGCAGTAATCCCTTACGAGATGTTGCCTCTATCATTATAAAGCTAAGTTCAGCAACTGGTTCTAAAATGGGGTGAGGCCAACTCAGTTCTGCTCGATTCCAGCCTCAGGGGCCCCGGCCTCCTCCTCTCCTGTAACTCTCCCAACAGGTTCCACACTCCAATGCTTGCATTCCCCGGGGTGTTGATGGATAGAACCCAGACCCACAGCATGGCTCTCTAGAGCAGTGTAGCTCAGCCTAGTCCTTCTATGGCCAGAGGTCCACCACGTCACCACTGGATGACAGCCTAGATGAGCCTCTACCCCAGGGACACAGGCTGCTGGAGACAAGGCTGACCCACAAGGAGAAGGAGGACTGGCGGGTCCTGCATGCATCACACCTACCATCTCTGCCCATGGCTCTCTCCCATCAGTGGACTGATACCTCCCAGTTCTGAAAGCCTGGGGACTTCAGGACCATGGTGCTGACAGACCCAGTGTGCTGAGAACCTGCCTCCTGGTCTGGAGATGGCCTTCTTATTGTATCCTCGCATGGCCGATGTCAGAGAGGAAGCAAGCTCCTTAGTGTGGGGTCTCTTCTTAGGAGGGTGACAATGTCCTCATGACATTGGAGGTGAAGGTTTCAACATACGGATTGGGGAGACAGGCAGAAATCATCCCGTCCACAGCACCTGCCCCGCTCCTGCCTCTGTTCATGGAGATCTCGAGAACACCAGGCCTCAAAGACTGCATCCATCACAAGAGCAGGAGTGAAGAAAAGGAGGCGAGAGAGCTCTGGGCACTGACCAGGACGAGCCATTCCCACAGTGAGAACAGCTGACTTCCACAGGGCCTCCCTGTGGGCTAGGTTGTGGCATGCACTAGCTAAAGCAAGGCCACACACAAGCGCCGGGAGCCGGAGAGCACAACTGTCTCTGTCTTATAGATGGAGAAACCAGGGGTCTCAGGCAAACTCAGTGGCCCACAGCTGGGCAGCTTGCAAGTGGCAAAATCTGGACTTGAACCTCGGATTGTCTGCCACCAAGGTTTATCCTCCCAGCATGAGTGCTCCAGAGACTGCCTTGGATTGATCCCCACCTCTACCCCTGGCAGCCTGACACCACTTCCCCTGGGCCAGAACTGACAGAGGCGTCTCAGGGCTTCTAGGCTCTCCAAGTTCACATCCCTGCCTTCAGGGTGAAGGAAGGGGCAAAGAGAAATGTTTTTTTTTTTTTTTTTTTGTACTGGGAATCAAACCCAGCACTCAGCCACTGAGCCTCATCCCCAGCCCTTTTTAAATGTTATTTAGGATCTCACTAGGTTGCTTATAGCCTCACTGAATTGCTGAGGCTGGCTTCAAATCCACAATCCTCCTGCCTCAGGCTCCTGAGCCGCTGGGATTAGAAGTGTGCACCACTGTGTCTGGCAGCATTTTTGTTCTTTAGTTTTCAGGGTTTTTTCTGTGCATGTCTGAGCTTAGAATCAGGGTTTTAGTTCCAAAAAATGAATTGGGAAATGTTCTTTCCTCTTCTATTTCCTGGAAAAGGTTGTATAGAACCAGTATTAGTTTTTTGTTTTGTTTTGTTTTGTTTTTGGTATCCAGGGGTGCTTAAGCATTAAGCTATACACAGCTCCACCTTTTAAAAGTATTTTGTTTAGACAAAGAGTCTCTCTAAGGTGCTGAGCCTGGTCTCAAACTTGCAGTCCTCCTGCCTCAGCATCCTAAGCTGCTGCAGGGATCACCAGCATGCACCTCTGCGCCCGGCCACAGAGCAAAGAATATGTGGAGAAATGTTTGTGGTGGATGGCCTATGGGAACATCAGGGTACAAAAGGGGGTGTCCAAAAGAAAAGAAAAAATGGCCTGCAGGTCTATGGAAGGGAAATATAATTGAAAACCACCATCAGATACCGCCCTGCACCTGTTCTGAGGGTCACCATCAAAATGAGCAAAAGATGGCCAGCACTGGGGAGGACGGGGAGAAAGGGAAGGCTCATGAGCTGTGGCTGGGGGTGTCCAAGGATGCAGTCACCCAGAAACAGCATGGAGGTTCCACAAACAAAAATACAATGACCAGGTGATCCAGCAAGCCTGTTTCTGGAGATTTCTCCAAATATATTGAAACCATAGATGTGGAAACATTCTCTCTCTCTCTCTCTCTCTCTCTCTCTCTCTCTCTCTCTCTCTCTCTCATACACACATTCACAATACAACATTATATTATCTAACTTTAAAATAGATGGAGGTCCTGTCACATGCTCCAACATGGGTAAACCTGTAGGACATAGTGTCAGAAGTCACACACAGTACAAAATCTGCAGGATCCCACCCACATGAGGAATGTGAAATAGTCAGATTCATAGAATCAGAGAACAGGATGGCTGCAGGGACTGGCAGAGAGGGAGCATGCAGAGCTGCTGTTCAGTGGGTAGAGAGTTTCAGTCCTGCAAGATGGAAGATTTTAGCCAGGCTCAGTGACACATGCCTGTCATCCCAGAAGCTCAGGAGGCTGAGGCAGGAGGATCACAAGTTCAAAGCCAGCCTCAGCAACAGCAGTGAGACCCTGTCTCTAAAAAAAATACAAAATAGGGCTGGGGATGGGCTCAGTAATTGAGTGCCCCTGGGTTCCATCCCCAGTACCAAAAAGAAAAAAAAAGTTAAGCTGGGTGCATTGGCACATGCCTGTTATTACAGCTGCCCCAGAGGCAGCAGGAGCACAAATACAAGGCCAATATGGGCGACTTGGCACAGTCCTGTCTCAACATGAAAAGGTCTGGGGATGTGGCTCAATGGTAGTGCACTCTTGAGTACCCAGACCAATAAAAAGAAAACAAAGTCACCAAAGGCTTTCCCTGGTTAGTAGGACTCTAGGTTCTATTTTCTTGTGTGTGGTTTTCTAATCTCTATAGAAAGTATGCATTGCTTTTATCATTTCCTCTGTCCCTCAAAAAAAAAAAAAAAATGAAGAAACAAAAGAAAGCAACCAACGAAGAAAACTGGCTGATTTGGAGCAACACAAACAGAGGTTCTGTCCCAGCTGTAGCTCTCACTGGCTGTGTGACTGTGCACAAGTCACCCCGGGCCCTGAGACGCAATGTCCGCACCTCCGTGCTGGGCACTGCGCTAACACATGTCTTGGCCTTTGCTGCATTACCAACTTTTCTTTCGGATCCTCAGGGGAAATGGAGAACCAAGGGGAAGGAACCAGCACCTTCTAGAAACAAAGCCTCTGGGGGACAGGCATGCTCTGAATGGGGCCCCCGGCCAACCAGAACTACCTTCTTGTGCCAAATGAAGACAATGACGAGAGTGTGGCTGGGATCTCTCTGTGGCCTCTGTTCATGAACCTGGAAAGTAGGAGTGTTGGATCCTCTGTCCTGGTCAGGAGCACTCAGGGACAGCTGCTGGGGT